>NW_023214575.1:0-600 GCF_002007445.2 Ailuropoda melanoleuca
ACAGGTAAGCAGAGAACAAAATGTACTAAAACTTAAAAGTCATTAAGGAATTTACAGTGCATATATTAACTTTCACATTTCTCCAAATAGATTTCATGAAACACCTTGCCCATAAAATGCTTTTAAAAACAAAAGAACCCCATGGTTAAAAATGCTTGCAAAACACTGCTGACTATGGTCCCCTTTGAATTTACACAACAATAGTAAATATTAAAGGCCCTGAGAAGTCCTGCAGCAGAGAAGTCTGTTAGCTTTGTTTAAGTCAGTGACTTTCATTGTATTTGGAAAAATTTCCCTCACTTCCCCAGTAACTGTTGATACCCAGGAACTAAAGTTCTTGTGAAACATAACGCAGGAAACATGGTAAATAATAAGCCTTTATGGAGCTAACCCTCTGTACCATCTGAGTCAGGAGACAGGCATTCATTCTAGGCCACTCTGTTAAGACTACCTGTGGAATTTTTTTTGTTGTTAAGATTTTTTTAATTTATTCGACAGAGATAGAGACAGCCAGTGAGAGAGGGAACATGAGCAGGGGGAGTGGGGGAGAAAGAATCAGGCTCATAGCGGAGGAGCCTGATGTGGGGCTTGATTCCATAA
>NW_023214576.1:0-600 GCF_002007445.2 Ailuropoda melanoleuca
AAAAGAAATGACTGGGAAGACAACAAATGGCAGGGACAATTACTCAGTCCTAAAAAAATAATGAGATCTCACCATTTCAACAGTAGGGATGGACCTAGAGGGTATTATGATAAGTGAAATAAATCAGACAGAAAGACAAGTACTAAATTATTTCACTTACATGCAGAATCTGAAAACAAAACAAATGAATGAACAGACAAACAAAAAGCAGAAACAGATCCATAAATACAGAGAACAAACTGGTGATTGTCAGAGGGGAAGGAGGTGGAGGATGGGCAGAATGGGTGAAGGGGAGTAGAAGGCCCAGGCTTCCAGTTTTAATTTGGATATGGAGATAAAAGTTGCAGCATATGGAATATAGTCAATAATATTGTAATAGCATTGTGCGGTGACAGATGGCAGCTACACTTGTGGTGAGTATAACATAACATAGAATTGTCCAATCACTACGTTGTATGCCTGAAACTAATATAATATTGTGTGTCAACTGTATTAAAAAAAATGGCAAGGGGCGCCTGGGTAGCGCAGTCATTAAGCCTCTGCCTTCGGCTCAGGGCGTGATCCCAGTGTTCTGGGATCGAGCCCCACATTGGGCTCCTC
>NW_023214577.1:0-600 GCF_002007445.2 Ailuropoda melanoleuca
ATCCATCCATCCATCCATCCATCCATCTTCTCCCTATCTACCTTGGTCCTGAAGACAGTATTTTAATGGGAAAGCTCTAGAGCATTTTCTCTAACATTGAAACAAAGCAAGGATGTCTTCTGTCTCCTCTAGTATTCAACACTGTACTAGTGGTATTAAGCCAATACGGTCAGACAAGATACATCAATTAGAGGCATAAGGGTAAAGGAGAAGAAATATTGCCTCTGCCTGCATATGATGGGATTGTGTATCTGGAATGTTAATGATAAAAGTAAACAATACAATAAATCACTGAGGCAGCAGAATATATAATTAACACACAGAAATCAATGGCCTTCATGTACACAAATGTAAATCAGAGGTCATGATGGTAGAGAAACTCCAGTTACAAACAGCGACCAAGGTGCTCAAATACTTAGAAGTAAACCTAGTAACATATGATTCTGGGCCAGGAAAAGCGTTTTTCTTTTGTTTTAAAGGACGTTAGTGGTGCATTGAAATAAAAGGTATAGATTAGGTAATGGTGTTCATCAATGTTAATCTTCTGTTTTGATAATCATACTGTGGATATGTCAGAGAATGTTTTTGATTTTAGGAATT
>NW_023214578.1:0-600 GCF_002007445.2 Ailuropoda melanoleuca
AGAGAGAGAGAGAGAGAGAGAGAGAGCACAAGTAGGGGGAGGGGCAGAGGGAGAGGGAGAAGCAGACTCCCCAGCTGGGCAAGGAGCCAATGATGTGGGACTCGATCCCAGGACCCCACGATCAAGACCTGAGCAGAAGGCAGATGCTTCACCGACTGAACCACCCAGGCGCCCCCACAGTGAGAATTCTTAGCTCAGGAAGGTGAGACAGTCACTTCTATGGGAGCCATGTGGAGGGGTCTCAAAGGATTAAACACAGAGCAACCATCTGACCCAGCAATTCCACTACCAAATTCGTACCCCAAAGACTTTAAAGCAGGAACCCCTACAGATATCCGTACACTGTGTTCATAGCAGCGTTATTAATAATAGCTGCAGGTGTCCGTCAACCGATGGTATAAACAAAATGTGGCCCATCCAGACAATGGGATATGGTTCAGCCTTGAAAAGGAAGGGAGTTCTGATGCCTGCTACAACGTGAATGAACCTTGAAGACATTATGTTGATTGAAAGAAGCCAGACAGAAAAGGACCAATTCTGTGTGATTCCACTCGTATGAGGTCACTGGAGTCATCAAATCCATAGAAACAGAACTTAGAA
>NW_023214579.1:0-600 GCF_002007445.2 Ailuropoda melanoleuca
TTTTTTTTTTAAAGTTCTCTCTCTATATTTTAGGATTATTTGTTCTAGTTCTATAAAAAATGTTGTTTGTATAGAGACTGCATTAAATCTGTAGATTGTTTTGGGTGGTGTGGACATTTTAACAATATTGATTCTCCCAATCCATGAGAATGGAGCCATGAGGGCTCTTTAAAACCTCATTTCAGATGTTTTAAATTTTACCTCCCTTGTCTCCATCAGCAGTGGCAAAGACAGAATCAGTGTCATCAGTGGAACGGCCGAGATTTTTTTCAAGGGCCCCCTGTGTGCCTAAAACACTGCTGGGTGCTATGGACAACGCAGTGGTAAAGAACATAACCACGTTTGCAAGCAACCCACAGCGTCCGTCAGACATAAGAGGCTTGTGCATACAGAAAATGACGAAAGGCAACACTACGTAGACCATTTCCCTTATCAGTTGTACACTAGAATAAAGCCAGCCACTGTCCCCACTTCATTCATGTACTCCGCAGTTACTCTATTAGTTCTTTGGATTTTTTTTTATTTTTTATTTTTTTAATTTTTTAAAAGATTTTATTTATTTATTTGACAGAGATAGAGACAGCCAGCGAGAGAGGGAAC
>NW_023214580.1:0-600 GCF_002007445.2 Ailuropoda melanoleuca
AAAGCGCCTTGAGTATGTGAAGCTACAGAAATTTGGTGTGGTATTGAGAGGCAATAAGAATCTATTATGAGTTTTTAACAGGTGTCTTCCATAATAGCAAAGTGATTGAAAGACTACCCAAGCTTTTTTGTGAAATAAACTGGTACGGGAGTGGAATTAGAAGCCAGAGGAGCTTCCCTGAAGTTACTCTACAACTCAGCTATAAGGTACTGAAGTCCATTTGCAAAGGCGACAGAAATGAAAATGAAGATGCATATGTGAAATAAATCAAGAAGAAATTTGCAAGACTGGGAAGAGATTAAATATTGGGGATAAAAGAAGGATAAATCCAAAATAAATCCAAGGTACTAAGGTGAGTTGAAGATATAGCATATTGTTGCCATTGATAGCAATGGACATGCTTGGGAAGCCTGTCTCTTTGGGGGCAAGAGTCAGAGCCCAGAGTTCACTTGTCACAGTGTCGATGGGACAACCAAGAACTCTTCTGTTGCAAATGTAAGTGGTGATATTGATATTGAGAGAGGCTGAAAAATCATGGTGGAAATGGAGGATTTGGGAGCTATCTTTGAAGAAGCAGGAGCCAAACTCCTGAGCAAATTG
>NW_023214581.1:0-4293 GCF_002007445.2 Ailuropoda melanoleuca
CACAGAAGCTAAATAACTTGCTCAAACTCTCAAAACTTGGTAGAGCTTGGATTTGAGCCCAAGCAATCTGGTTTTAAAATCCACTGTGTGTGTGTGCATGTGTGTGTGGAAGCCGTGGGGGGAAGTTATAAAATACATAGTCTACCACTTCTCTGAAAGCCTTTCTTTACTATTCTGCCCATTATGTTTTGTTTACTAGTATATTCCCTGGACCTAGTACAAGACTAGGTGCCTAGTAGATGCTCAGTAAAGAGATAAATGAATGAATTTGGTATCAGTCATGTTTATTCAGCACCTACCCTGTGTTCCTAGGTATTATGGTACCAAACACCAAGAAGACTAAGGCCCAGCTCCAGCCCTTGTGGAGATCACAGACCTACAGGGGACCATGGCAAGCAGCACAGCAGTTACATTGGAAAGTGACTGCTAGATTAGAAATGAGCATTAGGAGAGGTATAAAAGAGCTCCTGAGCACCTGGTAGGAAGGAAGAGGTGGTACAGGAGGCAGCTGAGTCCGGGGGGAGGGTAAAGGTAGAATTATCCAGGCAGGAGAAGCAGGTTATGCAAAGGTCCTGAATGGGAGTCAGGGGCGGGGAGGTACAAAGAAGGCATTGGGTGTTCAGAGCAGAGCAGAGAAGGGCTGGGGCTGTGGGACCAAGGGCTTGGATTTGACCCCTAGTTTAATTAATTACTGCTTTTGTGATGTTAGGTAGATTTCTTAATCTTCTTGTGTCTCAATTTCTTTTTTTTATAAAATGGGTATAACAACAGTACCCACCTGGTGGGGTTGGAATGAAGATTATCTGAGGTAATACTTTTTTTTTTTAAAGATTTTATGTATTTATTTGAGATAGAGAGAGTGAGAGAGAGCACAAGCAGGGGGAGCAGCAGCGGAAGAGGGAGAAGCAGGCTCTCCACTATGCGGGGAGCCTGGCGCAGGGCTCGATTCCAGGACACTGGAATCATGACCTGAGCAGAAGGCAGACACTTAACTGACTGAGCCACCCAGGCACCCCTGAGACAATACTTTTATAGTACTTAGAATAGTGTCTGTCTGGGTTAGGGAAAATGCTCAAAAATCGTTCTTAAATAATTAATTTTCCTGTATGTAGAGTTAATGAAAGAAAACACTTGCTTCAAGAGAGTTACAAGTTTATGATTTTAGAGCCTCTCAATGGGTTTTCATAATTATAAAATAATTAGAATAATAGCCATCACTTAAATATTGTGTGCCTAATATGTATCCTGTAGCATTCTCTCCTCAAAACAACCTTGAGAAGCACATGTTAATGTCTCCATTTCACATGAGTGCATTGAGGCTCAGAAAGGTTAAATAACATCCCCACACTCCAAGAAGGAGAGACAGGTTTTAAACTAGGCATTTGCCTCCAGAGTCCTTGAGCTGACTCACCATGATATAATGCCTCCGGTTTTTAAGTTTTAAAATGAAAATAAGATGTGTTGGGTCCTAGGTCATTCTTGGTTTAATGGGGCTATTTGAAAACACAATATAATATAAGTGAATGAATAAACATTTGTATGTCAAATTCTTGGTTTCCATTTCTTCAAGCTTCTTCCAATGGATAAATGTTGCCCCAATCCCCTTAAGGACAATCAGAAAGTAAAACCTTGCATAGACCTAAAAGTGATCCCCTTGTGGCCAAATGTTCAAGAAATAGTGAGGTTTGTCCCTTCTTCATTCTTCATCTTCTCTTTTAAAATTTTAACCCAAACCTAAGATTTCATTTAAGGTTTTAGACTGAAGTCTTCAAAAGAAATTATTTTTGACAATTTCAAGAACATATATAGATGAAAGAGTTAAGGGCAAGGATCTGCTTTGGAAACTTGTGAACTTGGGAAAGTTATTTAACTTCTCTGTGCACCAGATGCCTTATCTCATAAATGGGGATAATAATAATAATACTTGTCACAAAGATTATGGCATAAAGAATAAATGAGTTAACTCATAAAAAAGGCTGTGTATGATGCCTGGAAGACAGTGCTAAAGTTATTTCCCTGAGACCATTTAACCAGCTAATGGCAATAAACAGAATTCTCTCCCAATCCTGTTTTCTGGGCAAACATTTTTTTTCAACAACAGATTATTATGAACATTCTTGATATAATTGATATTTGAGTCTCAGGGTGTGTGTTTGCTTCTACGAACTGATTCATATTCATTTACTCTTATTCTTTTTCCTTCTGGTATTGTAATATTAACTCCTTAGGTAAAAAACCCTTTGATAAATTTCTGAACAATAGTAATCATCCTAGCTCAAAGTTGAACAGTTGAATTTATGGTATGTATCCTTTAAAAATTATTATTAACTTAGAAGAAAAAAGCAGTATCTGATATAAAACTCAAAAAAATTGTGTTTGTTTCTAGCTGAAAAATCCAGAATTACCAAAGTATTAAAAATCTTCAGAAATAGCTGTAGATGGAGCTATTAAAGTAGACAGTGGCAATGATGTTGGTATCTGAAAAGGAGGTAATTGCAAGGCTTAAGATTTAATATCTTTTCATTTTGGAAGTGAACCATTATATAAAGACCCAAACTCAAGTTATCCAGAACTTGCAGTCAGAAACAGAGGAAAACTTGTCTCCTATTCATTTTATATTGTGGAGTGTAAGGTTAATCAGGGAAATTTTGCCATGAGTTGGGGAGATGTAGCCATTCTTCCCATCATTTTCTTCTAGCCTGGCTGAGGAGCTTAGGAGTGATTCACAGTGGAGGGAATAAGGATTAGGGGGCTAACTGTATTATGAGAAAAAGCATGTAATTCGACGAGGTCATCAGGAAATCATTTCCCAAGGAGGGCCCTTGTCTTTGAAATCCTTTCTCACTCCTGGTCTAACAAAGCCCTAGTTCATTGAACCTCAAAGGATGAACCCAAGCAGCTGGTTTGGGCTGGCCAGCTTTGATGGCTGGGGTGTTTGAACTGCAGTGGGGGTTAAAATGGTCTATTTCAGTTTAATTATTTGTGTATCTGTCCAGGATTCCTCTCAAGGAAGAATGGGCTTCATCCTGTGGGAAATGAACATCTCTCTGTGAGTAATATAGGGTCTTAGACAAAATAAAATTACTTTTTTCAAGAGCTCAAGTTGATGTTTTGGTGAGTTAATTCATCCTATATCTTGGTGCTTCTGTGGTCCACTTGGTTTGAGTGAGAAGTATCTGCACTTTGACATCTCTGTGCCTGTTATTTTCTGCAATCTAGAAAACTCCTCCACACCTTCACACTTTCTTAAATTCTGCTCTTTCTCCAAGGATTCCCTTCTGTAACCTTCCCAAATCATTGAACTTCAAAATCCAAAATTAAAATAGGATTTTAACATCCCTTTGTTGTCCTGAGGGAAAAGCAGAGGGACCAACGCCCTCCAGACTTACTTTCATTTCAGAAAAGATTGTTGAGAGTGTATCATAAGATGGAATTTCCTAAATTTAGCCTTGTCTTCCAAGAGAAGGGTTAATTTTCTTCT
Organism: Ailuropoda melanoleuca; assembly: GCF_002007445.2. Lineage (NCBI taxonomy): Eukaryota > Metazoa > Chordata > Mammalia > Carnivora > Ursidae > Ailuropoda > Ailuropoda melanoleuca. The sequence goes on from NW_023214581.1 coordinate 3,482, forward strand.
ACAGTATATGCCTTCCTTTCTGGGCTGAAGAGTTGCTTAGTTTGATCTCACTAGATTTCCCCATTAGAATATAAGTTCCAGGAAGGCAAAGACTTGTCTAGTTTATTGTTATATCATGAGTGCCTAGGACATTGGCACATAGCGGGCTCTCATTCATTTAAATGAGTAAATGAATGACCCAGTGTATCAGTCAGGGTAGATTGGGTTGTGCTGTAATAACAAATAATGTTCACATATTCGTGTTTATTTCTTATGCATCACAGGTCAGCTGGAAGCTCTACTCCATACCTTCTCACTTTGGAACGCAGGCTGACAAGTCAGTTACCATCTTGAGAGTTGCTTCTCACTGCATAGAGGTAACAAGAGCTCTAAGTTTCCAAAATGCAATAGAGCATTCTGATTTGAAAGTGATATGTGATCCTTTCACTTACAACTCTTTGTGCAGACAGGTGGCCCTCCTCAAACCACACAGGGACACGGGAGTATGTGTGCAGTCTTCCTATGTGCTACAAAAGTATTGATAGCAATGATGACTACTACATCAAGAGCAGCAAGGCTATAGTTGAAGTATTTTAGAGTAACTCGTCCATTGTTAGAATTTTAGTGAGGCCATGAGCCAGCTCTGTTTCTCAGAATGACCTTTAAAGTCATAATTCAGGCATTTTAAGCAAGAGCAGTATCCTGCCAAGGGGTTACAAATTGGTTCTTGGGGGCTGAAAAAGATTAGATCTCTAATCTCTCCTAAGGGCCACACTACATGGATAGATACACAGTATATTTGTGGTATTTAAATGTCATAGTGGGGGTAATTA
>NW_023214582.1:0-600 GCF_002007445.2 Ailuropoda melanoleuca
TCTGGATCTCTACTGCCTAACAGATTTGATGTTTTGTGTGTGTGTGTAAATACATATATTTTAACTTAAAAGACTAAACATTAACAAGAGTAAGACTCTAAAAACATCTAAGTTGATCTTGAACTTAATGTCACACCCACAGAGAGCTCCCCGAAGGTAGACTGAACTTTCTCCTTACTGGTGGTATTTTATCAGACCCTGATAAAAGAGGGAAATTAAGAAAAGCAGAACTCACCCTCTGGGGCACCAGGTTTTTCACTTATTCTAATCTGTCGTTCAGGTACCACAGGCTCCCCTTCTGCATTTCCAATATCTGCAGGTAGGTATGGCAATGATCGATATTCCTCCTTCAGTGACCTTGGGAAGTACAGAGGTAGCAGCTTTTGGTAAGTAGCCTGTGTCAGAAAAGCAAGACATTCTGTGAAAAATAATGAAGTAATGAAGCACACGAGCTTAGTGCTGTTCCTACACTGTGAAGACAGCTTCCATCAAGAATAAAAACCTTACTACTTCTTTTTTCTTTTTTCAAGTTAGTCACCATACAGTACATTCCTAGTTTTTGATGTAAAGTTCCATGATTCATTACTTGAGTATAACACC
>NW_023214584.1:0-600 GCF_002007445.2 Ailuropoda melanoleuca
ATGAACTTGGAAGTCAGTGTAGACTGTATTCTCCTACCTCTCAACTCATTTGGGATTTGTCCTCACGTACATGCATCTCATTGCCAGTAATTCAGTGTTCTAGCAAGCCCTTACTTAATGCACTCCCCTCTTTGTTTAAGCCCAGATGAAGTTCATTTGAAGGAATGGATACAGTCTTAATATGTCCCACAGCCTCCACCTTCTCTTGGTTCAAAATTTTATAAAATACCTTCATGAAAAAGAATGAAATGTTAAGAATTCACTAACATTAAACGACGCCAATGTAATCTCATTTAATTAGATTCATCGATGAATAGGACGTAGCATTGTATTTCTTAGCTTCAACCAGGGATGAATCCACCCGACTATCAAAATAGGTAGTCCCTTTGCATTTTCCAGATCACAAGTGTATAATGAAAATTTTTGTTAAATGGTTTAATAGAATTGCCATTTTCAACAAGCCTTTCATTCGACCAAGATTTATTTAGAAACTGTGTGACCCACACTGAAATCTGGGAGAGGTGACTAGATAAATGTGGAAAAGGAAAGACCAGTTTGGGGAAAGGGACAGATCAGATAAGGTAGCCACCCACCCAGCTG
>NW_023214585.1:0-600 GCF_002007445.2 Ailuropoda melanoleuca
TATTTATCCTGCCAGTGTAGTATATTGATGAGAGAATGGAGATCCAATAGTGTTAAAACAAGACATGAAATATTGATTAATTCCTTTTTTAAATTCCCTTTTTACTCCTGAGTGTAGCAGATTTCAGAAGCTGCTGCCAATATTGTGCTCTCCAGCAAACCTCCATTATTGGGAGGGTCTTGATCCCCTTTGGGCTTTGATAAATGATAATTATGCTTTTAAAATGTTAGCTTGGAGTGCCCCAGGTTTTGTTTTCAACAGTTCATCGGAGAAATGAGTAAGAAACAATAAAATTTAGGCTGCAAAGTTTGAGCCAAAGGCCCCCAAAGGAACCATTCCATGAAGAGGAGGCAGCCAGAGACTGAAGCAACTAAACTCCACATCCTTGTTCCTACCTGACACATTTTTCCTTTTCCACATTGCACATTCCCCATTGCAGGTCAGGACTTGCCCTTTGGGATTAGGCCAACTGAATTTGCTGATTCCTAGGGTTGTATTAAAAAGTAAGATAATAATGATTTAGTATTGACCAAACCTGAATGGCTTCAGATAGGTTTGTAAAGAAAGAGAAAGAAGTAAGATGTTTGGCTGGTTGAAGAA
>NW_023214586.1:0-1721 GCF_002007445.2 Ailuropoda melanoleuca
GGCAGCGGCTACGGAGAACTCTAGTGTACATAGTCAAAAAGTGAGGAGTCCTCTGAGTTCCTTGAATATGAAAATTGTTTTCTGAACCATCAGAAAGCCCGGGAGGACAAGTTTACTTATGGAACAATGGGGAGGGGTACTTGTAATCAGGAGTCTTCCAAGAAGTCCTGAATTTTGTGTTGATGTAGCTGAAAACTCTGCCCTCGGGAGGGAACTGTGTTAAGGGACATTTGGAAAACGGGCTAAGTCTGGTCATGGACATTTCAGACAATATCAATAACACCACCAGATACCGTAGGAGGGGACTCCGTATACATTCTCAGTGATCCCCATAAAACCACAGCACAGATAGGGCTATCTTCTTACAGAGCTGACAACGTTGCATCTCTAAGAGATGATTTGTCCAAACACACACAGACTGTAAAGGGTGTCAACTGTCAACATAATCTAACCCAGTTCAGACAGATTATGAAGAAGTGACTCGTGTCACACGGCCATGTGCTGGGGACATGTCTAGTCATCCTGATCCCTTTCTCCGTCCAGGTCATCCTTCCAAGGACCCTGCAGCCGGTATACAGTAAGAATAAGATTCAGATATTTCAGCTCTTCTCACAACACAATTATTGATTCCTCTTCCTTTTCTCTTAACGTTGGATCTCATCTTGAACCTTATTTCCAGATATCCCCAGCTTTGGGTTTGAGCTTTATCCCTTCCCCCAGCTCTTTTTCCTGAAGGCACATTTGCCTTCCCCAATCTGGGGCTTCACAGTCCTCCTGCGTGAAGGGTCTGAGTTTACTCTGAGGCCTCCGAGTCCTCCCAATTCAGCTCTGGGTGCTGGGACTTGCCTGTCACTGGACATCTTGACCTCCAGCCCCTCCTACATTGTCTCCAATGGAGGATCCTGCAGTCTCTGGAGACAAAGGGGTGTAAGGTGGGATTCCTTCAAGAGGCACGGGGAGGAGAGACCTTGAGCAGCCAGAGGTCGTCCACGTAAGTGCATNACATTGTCTCCAATGGAGGATCCTGCAGTCTCTGGAGACAAAGGTGGGATTCCTTCAAGAGGCACGGGGAGGAGAGACCTTGAGCAGCCAGAGGTCGTCCACGTAAGTGCATTCCCAGGCAGCGATCAGAAACCCTTAGGAAATGGAAATGGAAAAGAGCCTGAGACACCTGGGCTTGCAGTTTCTGTCTTTATCTGCTGCCTGACCCATGTGTGTCCCAGTCACTGGCTGTGTGATAACCTTGCCCTGACCTTGTGGGCTTACTGCCCCAGCATAGCCTGTGATGTTATGAACGGCTCTCGTCAAATCTGACCTCTTAGGTGCTGACTTTCAGCTTTTGTAATTTGCCTAGTAGAAGCAGAGAAGTCCAGCTATTTCAGAATATGCCAATAAAGCTCATGGATGGAAAGCACCGTCAGCCCTCTTGATTTACACCAGCACACGATGCTGTTCGTCAAATGTGCGTGGGGGTTCTCCTCTTGAAATTTTCAGCTGGAAATAAGACAGGCGTATTTGCCTAGGGAGTACCTGCCTCCGTACACCCGTCTGATAACTAGTATAGTACAATCAATATGGTGGCAACTAATGGCCCGCCGAGTGTGGCCTTTTGCGTTCACCTTGGCATTTGCTGGATCAGAGGACCTTAGATGAGTTGGTAGAGGTATTTTGATACTGATTTGTAAGTGGCTGATAGATTATTATTTTAAGAACGGTACCGG
>NW_023214587.1:0-600 GCF_002007445.2 Ailuropoda melanoleuca
GCACATATATAGCTCTGTTTGTAGAGGTGGATAGGGAAGGAGGGAACATTGCTATCTGAGGTCTTCAATTTCTCTGAGAAGAAGGCAAGACCATCTGGGAATGAGGGAGGTGTCTGGGGCTTAAAGCAGTTTGAGGAGTGAGAAAGTCACAGACTAAGGAGACAATGTTAAGGACTCTTTTGAGGTTGATGATCATGAATCTTCAGTGAACATTTCTTCAGTTACCTAGGTGATTACAGGAAATATAGGCTTTTTCTTTGATCAGAGATCACTAAAGGAAAAACGGTTAAGAGATAGCATTATCTTAAGTGACCAAACAGCCACTTCTTTTTTTGCAATATAAAGAGTCAACATATGCATGTGGGTAAGTATGGATAGTTTGGAGAGAAACTCTCAGGAAGATACTTGGTCTGTTTCATTTTATTTCTCCTTCAGGAATGAATAAGATGGAGTAGTCTAATGTTCTCACTGGACTGGGTGGGAGTCAAGACACCTGACTCACAGTTGTGGCTCTGCTGCTGGCTAGGTTCTCTCTCTGGGTGTCAGTTTTCTCATCAAAACACTGTGAACAGATGATCTTATTTTCTTTCTACTTCTAAA
>NW_023214588.1:0-600 GCF_002007445.2 Ailuropoda melanoleuca
GAGACACGTAATCAAACTACACAGACAAAAGCGCTGTTTCATATGGTGTTATCTCACACAGCATGTATTTTTTCCATCATCCATCCTTGTCCTATAGTTTCAGGGTGAATTCTAACGATAGAACATTTCCGAAGGCCAGAACCCTCATCACTCTTTCAACTATCCAACAACCTAATAGGTACTAAGCACGTAAAGCCTGGGGGTGAGAATAAAAAATTATTCCCAGCCCTCCAACATGCCCAAGTGTTTGACTTACCCTGGATAACTTCTGGCATCTCACATTAAAACATTTTGAGGGACGCCTGGGTGGTGCAGTCGGTTAAGTGGCTGCCTTTGGCTCAGGTCATGATCTCAGGGTCCTGGGATCAAATCCCACATCAGGCTCCCTGTTCAGCGGGAGTCTGCTTCTCCCTCTGCCTGCTGCTCCCACTGCTTGTGCTCTCTTTCTCCTTCACTCTAACAAATATATAAATAAAATCTTAAAAAAATTTTTTTTGAAACCGGGAGACTCACTGGCTCAGTCAAAAGATCATGTGACTCTTGCTCTTGGGGGTCATGAGTTCAAGCCCCACATTGGGTATAGAGATTACTTACATAAAC
>NW_023214589.1:0-600 GCF_002007445.2 Ailuropoda melanoleuca
ACGCACACCAGACCTTGGACCGAGCACTTTGCACTCTTACCTCATGTGTCCTAATGATTCTATGAGTTAGTGCATTTATCTCTGTTTTTAAGATGTAAAAAAAGAGATTTGATGGGTAAAAAATCTGACCGTCAATCAGAGGGGACCTGCGGGGGTCAGCTGAGCTCATGGAGAGAGTGCGGCAAAGCTTGGAAAACCAAAGTAAGGGCTAAAAACATAATCGAAATATTCACTTTCCCCAAGTAAATGGAGGGTAAGCCCAGATGGCGCCTTGGACTCCAATCAATGGAGCCCGACCTGGGACCTCCTAAGAGAGAAAGGAGAGACACAGACACACGCAGATGGGCCCTTAGGCCCAACAGTCAGCAAGGCAAGGTGGTGGCCCCTCATTGTCTCTGGAGGAGACAGCAGGGCCTCGGACCTTGGACCCAACACCAATGCCTGACGTTCTGCGAGCTCAGAGTTATGTCGAGGGACATAAAACAGGGCCTTTCAAGGAGAACTGAGGCTCCCGCCTTGTGCACACTTTCGAGTGAAGTCCGTCCACCGGCCTTTCGTGAACAAGCTTGGCCCGGTTCTGCAAACCTCTGTTCCCCACCA
>NW_023214590.1:0-600 GCF_002007445.2 Ailuropoda melanoleuca
ATAAATAAGTACTGCAATACACTATTAGTACGATTGTGAAACGTGAACATTCCAGTTTTGAAGATAGTACTAAACAATTCTGAGATTGATGGTATTTAGGAACAGGGTGAAGATGGGATGATATTCAACGAGGATGAACAAAATGTCTATTTGCCAAATTTGTTAAATAAAAATGTTAGGAAAATAGATCAATAAATGACAATCCTGTGTTTAATTATTATAGTGGCCCATGAATTTATGAGGTCTTCCCCAACTCCTCTCCTTTTTTTTTTATAAAGGTTTTATTTATTTATTTGTCAGAGAGAGAGAGAGAGAGAAAGAGAGAGAGAGAAAGCATGCACAAGCCAGGGGAGTGGCAGGCAGAAAGAGAGGAAGAAGCAGACTCCCCACCGAGCAAGGAGCCTGATGTGGGACTTGATCCCAGGACCCTGGGATCAAGACCTGAGCTGAAGGCAGATGCTTAACCAACTAAGCCACCCAGGCGTCCCTCAACTCCTTACTGTGAGTTTTAATACTAGAAATCAGCTCTATCTAAAACGTTATTAGTCAACTTTCCTCCTTCTGACAGATTCATTACATGATCTACTGATCCCACCATCT
>NW_023214591.1:0-600 GCF_002007445.2 Ailuropoda melanoleuca
ATAGAGACAGCCAGCGAGAGAGGGAACACAAGCAGGGGGAGTGGGAGAGGAAGAAGCAAGCTCACGGCGGAGGAGCCTGATGTGGGGCTCCATCCCATAACGCCGGGGTCACGCCCTGAGCCGAAGGCGGAGGCTTAACCTCTGTGCCACCCAGGCGCCCCAGCTTGTTGATTTCTTAAAGAAAAAGAAATTTCTCCATCTTGGTACATGGAGAGTTTTGCTGTTAGTTTTTCTGTCTCTGTGATTCCATGAAACATCAGCACTTAACCTGGCCCAGTGCAGTTATCCCCTCCTGGGTTTTGTACCTTCTGCCCACACTTATTGCCCACCCCAGGCTGTTCTCCCTATAGTGGCTAGAGGGGGCCTGTTAAGAACCTATTCCCCCTCTGCTCAGACCCCACTATGGCTCCTAGCTCCCTCAGGGTGAAAACTGAAGTCTTTACTACCACCAGAAGGTCCTGCATGATCTCCTTGTCCTCTCTCCCCCACTGTCCCATCACTTCTCTCCCCTCATCTCCCTCATCTGTCCCTATTTCTTCCTTGTTTTGTTCTCCTGTACTGGGCTCCTCACTGTTCCTCGAAGATGTGAAACACGGTCCC
>NW_023214592.1:0-533 GCF_002007445.2 Ailuropoda melanoleuca
GTTACAAATAATCAAATAAGAAAAACAAACAGTATACTTTCAGATAGTGATTATGTACTAAGAGGAAAATATATTGGAATGAAGAGCCAGACAGGGACTTGGGGAAAATGGGGTGGGATGGAATTATCCTAGTGAGTCAAGAAAAGCCTCTTCGAAGAAATAATATTTAAGCAGGGATTTGAACAATAAGGGAAAGCCATATTAAGATTTATAAAAACAACCTGGCAGATGGAATAGCAAATATAAAGACTCTGAGATGGAACAAATGTGGTTTGGTTTAGGAAGAGGAAGGAGACTGGAGCATAGCGTGAGAGGAGCGGTAGAAGATGAGGTCCATGGATTGCAGAAAAGTGGGTTGTATAGGGCTAAGGACCATTTCTGCTTTCCCTTCACAGGTAAATGGACAATTCCCTCCCACTTGAAGCATTTTCTTCTTTTGGGTCTGTGATACTGTCCACTTCCCCTCTTGCAAGCCTCCTGACCTCTCAATCTCAGTCTTCTTTGCCTCTTTCACTGAACTTATTTTTAAAAAA
>NW_023214593.1:0-600 GCF_002007445.2 Ailuropoda melanoleuca
ATTTGATCTGTTTCCCTGTGTGATCTCCTCCCTTCCTCTTTCTCCTCTGCTTATCCAAATCTTACCATCCTTTGCAGTTCTTCTTGGATTCTTTTATCCCACCCTGAGCACACTGAGAGAACCTTAGGCAAGTCACTTGACCTCCTTACGGAAGAGACTCTTAGTTCCTGTATGTTGCGGTTTTGCTTTTATCTTAGGAGTGCTGGATGATAAACACAGCTATCTTTTTAGGAGTCGTCTTCTTGAGGTAAGCTGTAAACCAGTAGAAAATGACGGTCTTAATCATAGTGACGGTACTGATGTTTGCTCCCCTTTTGAGGAATAGAAACAACATCCCCTCTATTTAGTAGGTAAATTTGATATTCTTTAACACCGAACAAAGTGGACAGTATTAGCTCTAAAGATGATTGATGGCATAATTAACAGTGGAAAGGCTTGTAGACTTGTCAAAAAGCTTAAATGTGGCTCTTGCTTGGTGAATAATGCATGTTTTCTGTGGGTTTTTTCCCTCTACTAGCTATTCCGTCATTGGATTTATTGACAAAAATAAAGACACTCTATTTCAAGATTTCAAGCGCCTCCTGTATAACAGGTAGGATT
>NW_023214594.1:0-600 GCF_002007445.2 Ailuropoda melanoleuca
AAATATTGGATTTTGCTAAATGCTTTTCAGTGTCTACTGGTGTTAGTGGTAGAGAACTCAGGCTTCAGTTATACATGTCCTAAGATGGTTGAGTTGGGGCTTTCTTCAAAAGAAACTCTGAAGACAGTGTCCTTGGTTCTGTGAATAACAATATCAGCAGTAATAATACCAATTATTGCTCATGCAATGGGCTATTTATAAATCATCTCTATTCAGGGACTCCCTGTCTACCATATTGTCAGTCTCCCCAGTCAAACTTTAACGCTTTATCATATATTTCTTTTCCCTTGTTGGGACCTACCAGAGAAAGTTCTCTCTTCTCCATGGTACTTTAGAATGTTCTTATGTAGCTAAAGAAGTCTTTCTTTTTTTCAATCTAGAAACATTAGAAAGAAAAAATAGCAATTCTACTTCAAGCTGCACCTCAGCCATTGAGTTCCCAGGAATCCTGCCATTGTGTATGGAATCAGTGTAATGAACTGTTTTCACTGTAATTGTTAAATAGGAAAAATCCTTAGAACTCTGAATGCAAAGTGAAGAAACCTCCAGTCTTCATTCCACTAATTTGCTCTATAATCCTACAAAAATCATTTAAACTCT
>NW_023214595.1:0-600 GCF_002007445.2 Ailuropoda melanoleuca
ATTGTATCTCACTGAATTGCTATCATTTCTACTATAACATTTGTTTTACTTATTTTCCCATGCCTTTCTTTCGATTGGCAGTTAGCAACTTGAAATAAAGGATTTGTTTTGTTCAAATTTCGAATGCCACTTACTAGGTCAGTGCTTAATTTTTTAATGGGTTAATGTATTGGTTATTGAAAATTCAGTTATAAATTCATCACGTATTTACTCTCTTCAATATTTTTATTCTTTAATAAAAATAATCAGCATAGTAAAGAAAGATGTGAAAGTGCCTAGTGGTAAAAATGTTTTATAAGACAATAAATGGATATGGAAAACAGTATTTTGTACTTTGTAGTGCAAAGAAAGCCATGAGGAACAATTGAAAGAACTTCAAACAAGGGATCAATATGATTGATTTATGTTTTTAAAAAAATGGCTATGACAGCCCATGGAGAAATTAGAAAAATATAAAATTGGAAGCTAAGCCACCAGTTAGGAGGATATATCTAGAGACCAAGCAAGAGGTGATGGCAATTTGTACTCGTGATTTGGCAGGATAAATGAAAATAAATCGAGAATAGAAATACATAAAGTGAAAAATGAGAAAATTCAAAA
>NW_023214596.1:0-600 GCF_002007445.2 Ailuropoda melanoleuca
ATACATACATACATACATACACGAAGCCTTTTTGGATCTGAATTGTGTATCTATAGTGTTCCTTCTCAATGGAAGGGGCAAAGATGCTCATGGCTCAGATTAGGAACTACTGACATGGAACCATGCCACTGCTCTGTGCAGAGCAGAAAACCATAGCCTGACTCAGCACATCAGCACGGGGCAGCTTGAAGGATACTCTCCATCAAGAGTCATATGGGATGTTAGTCGTGATTGGGCTTAGAATGGGGTTGGGGTTGGAGTATAGTGTACGTAGCCAATTTGAATAGTTGAATATTCTCAATAGATTATAAAGGGTGTGAGGTATTGGCAATTTTTCCCTCTGCTCTTTTTACTGTTTTCAAATTTTAATCAACAATTAATTGAAAAAAAATTTGCCTGGGGCTAATTTCAGTGAACTTAGAGTTGATTAATATAGACATGATTTCTGCTCTCATTGAATGTAATGGTCTAGTAGGGGAGAGATCATTGAACAAGTAGTTAGAAGTTCATTGGGTATTACCATCTGCTTCCTGAAAGCATCTGAATAACCCAAGGCAGGTGCAAGTACAGATGGTCATTTCCCATCTACAGGGAAGGAGA
>NW_023214597.1:0-600 GCF_002007445.2 Ailuropoda melanoleuca
GTAAGTGAGCTCTCGGAAGGCCTCCCAGAAGCTGGCGCACCTGTCCCCCGCCTTCCCGGCGCCCAGCTGCGCACGGCCTTAGGTTGTGGCAGAGACCCAGGAACAGCCTTGGAAACATCCTGGGGCCCCAGGCGAAGGGCCTTTGTTCAGTTCCCGTACAGAAGGTTAGACAAGCAAAGGACAGCGACTGCCCACCCCTCCCCAGGGGGCATCGCCCCAGGTGAAAGGGGGTCATATGCAGGTGGCCAGGCCTTCCCAATACTGCCACCAAGCAGACTCACCTGAGGTCCTAACGGTTGGCGCACCTCCACGTTTTAATGAAATGCTGGGGGATGTAGGGTCATGTCTGGCTTTCCCCCCTCTCCAGCGCACCCCGTCCTCCTGGAGCCCTGATCCGATGTGCGTCTGAGTTTTCATGACAAACTGAGTGGAGGACCCAATTGTTGTCAGTGCCATTCATCTTGTCTGCCAAGATGACAGTCCACAAATGGACCACCCTCACCTGCTGGGTCCTTCTGTGCCTTTACAGAGGGTCCTGCTGTGCAGTGACCCACCGTAGGATAGCAAGTGCCAGGTAGTGCTACTGAAGCATGCTAGGGG
>NW_023214598.1:0-1027 GCF_002007445.2 Ailuropoda melanoleuca
GGAACCACAGGGGTATGGAGACCAACGGCAGAGGCCCTGGTCCTCAAGAGTCCAACAGCAGGTAGAACACTAGTCGTTGTAGCCTGAGGTCAACCAAGACAGCACACTACGCTGTGAAATGGGGTTCAGGAGCAAACGGTCAAGAAAGACTTCTTGAGAGGTCTTAAAGCATGGGCGTAGGACCCGATGGCAGAAAGAGCTGCCCTGGGGTCATGAGGAGTGACCGATTCCATACTCTCAAGTTGGGGGAGCCTTAGGGATAGCCTAAGTCTCTAAGGAATTCGGAAGCAAGGTTTCCAGGACCTTGAGGGGCTAGGTGCTGTTAGGAAAAGGCCACTTACTCCTGTCTAGTAAAACCTTAGTCGTGAGACCCTTCATAGGTGTCTATCAGCGGGTCATATGCCCAGGGCATGATCGCTAACACACATCATGGCCGGATGGAGATAAAGGAAGTTTCTAAGGGGATTTTTACAGGATCCTGGGGGTCGGGCAAGTGTCAAACTAAGGCTGCCCTCTGCCTCTAGCAAATGTGAACATTGGGGCAGCTAAGCTCCCAGAGGAAGGTCACTCTGCCCATCTCAAGGACTTGTCAACGGGCCGTAAGTTCGAAGGAAATTTGATTTCTTTCCTCTGTTTCTTTTGCCTTTGTTTTCCACAGCAAGTAGCAAGTACCTGGGTTTGCGGGACAGCCCACGGGGAGCGTGGGAGTTCTTGCCTTGACTGCAGCGCTCACCCTGCAGGCGTCTACGTGGCTCACAACTTAGTAAGCTGCGCACTTCACGTGTGGTTTTTTGTATCAATGCTATGAATGTATTTTCCCAGAAGAAAAGGAACAAACCGCTATAAAGGAGGCGGAGAGCGGAACCAGGAAGCCTGAGCGGCAGCTCAAGAGACCTGGATCCGACNTGAGAGCAGAACCAGGAAGCCTGAGCGGCAGCTCAAGAGACCTGGATCCAACCCCATTCTGGCCCTTCCCGCCTTGTGACCCAGGGGCCCGACCCAGATCTCCCTAAACCAGTTTTCCACT
>NW_023214599.1:0-600 GCF_002007445.2 Ailuropoda melanoleuca
CAGGATTCGTATCTTCTCTTTTGCGGTGTACAAAGCCATGGGTCTGCCCAGGATATATTTTCACTTCAAAAGCAACTTTGCATTCCTGTTCCAGTTTCTTGGTTAGCTGAGTAAATTGTTCAACAGGAATGAACTCATCCTTCTCTGCAGCAATGAAAAATGTGGGGCTATTCAGGCTGAAATTGTCGTCCATTAAATTGATAACACCATAGATGGAGACGCCTGCAGCAAATACACAATATTTCAACATCAGATGATGCACAGCAGCTCCACCCCAACAAAATCCAATGACACCTATCTTCTTGACCTTACATTCTTCCTTCAAATATCTCAAGACAATATTGGTTTCCCTGTCTATATTCCTGGGATCTCGTCTTTTTATCCAGTCATTTAATTTAGACCAATCATCAGATGGTTTCCAAGGTTCTTGTCCCTTAAAAAAGTCTGGACAAATTGCAATATATCCATTGGAAGCAACCATATCGGCAATATATCTGGTATTTGGGAGTTGCCATCCAAATATGTCATGAATCACAAGCACAGCTGCATCGAACGGAACACAGGGCTTAATCACATAGGCCTTAACACCCTCGATTGATA
>NW_023214601.1:0-600 GCF_002007445.2 Ailuropoda melanoleuca
CACACACACACACACACACACACACACACACACACACACGTTGCGAAACGATTACCATTATAATAAGTTTAACATCGATCAGTTCGTGTAGTTACACATTGTGTTCCTTGTGATGAGAACTTTTAGGATCTGCCCTCTCTAGCTTTCGAATATACCATAAAGCAGTATTAACTATAGTCTTAATATGGGTTATATTCCCAGTACTTGTGACTGGAAGTTCCTGCCTGTTGACCCCCTTCTTCCAGCTCCCCCTCCCCCAGTCACTCACCTCTGGTGACCACATAGCTAATTTTTTTTGAGTTGGATATTTTTAGATTCCATAGGTAAGTGAGTTCATACGGTATTTGTCTCTCTCTAATTTTGCTTAGCATGATGCCCTCGAGGTCCACCCATGCTATTGCCCCTTTCCTAAACCGAGGTAGTCTAGGACCTTGTTTCCCGAAGACTGTTCTGTGCCTCCCCAGTCCCAGAGTTTGTGATTCCTAGAGAAAATACTCCATAGTCAGGGCCTGGGAAATACTGCCCCCTCTAATTCCCTTAGTTCACTCCAGCCAAACTTGTTCCTTTGTTTTTCCTCAAATATGCCAGATACACTCCTGC
>NW_023214603.1:0-4530 GCF_002007445.2 Ailuropoda melanoleuca
TCGAACTTTACATCGGAATCCGGGGATGTACTGTATGGTGATTAACATAATATAATAAAAAAAATCATTAACAAGAAAATAAAATAAAATTTAATTTGTCTGACATAAGGATTGCTCCCAGCTTTCTTTTGAGGTCTATTAGCTTGGTAAATGGTTCTCCATCCCCTCACTTTCAATCTGGAGATGTCTTTGGGTTCAGAATGAGTCTCTCGTAGACAGCGTTTGGATGGGTCCTGCTTTTTTATCCAATCTGAAAACCTGTGTCCTTTCATGGGAGCATTGAGCCCATTTATATTCAGAGTAATGACTGAAAGATAAGATATTGGTGCCATTGTATTGCCTGTAAGCTCCCTGTTTCTGCAGATTTTCTGTTTCTTTCGGGTCTGTGTGACTCTTGGGGTTTTGCTTCGCTCACCGAACCCCTTTAATATGTCTTGCAGGGCTGGCTTGATGGTCACATATTCTTTCAGTTTCTGCCTGTCCTGAAAGCTCTTATCTCTCCATCCAAAATGCATGACAGCTGTGCTGGGTAAAGTATTCTTCCCTGCATCTTCTTCTCATTTAGGACCCTGAATACGTGTTGCCTGCCCTTTCTAGCTTGCCAGGTTTCTGTGGCAAGGTGATGTTATTCTGATGTTCCTCCCTCCCTATGTAAGAAATCTATTCCCTCTGGCTGATCTCAGGATAGCAACTTTGGCTCTAAGATTTGCAATCTTCACTATTATATGTCAGGGTTTTGATCTAATTTTATTGATTTTGGGAGGGGTCCTCTCTGCCTCTTGGACATGAATATTTGTTTCTTTCCCAAAATTAGGGAAATTCGCAGCTATGATTTGCTCAAATATACCTTCTAGTCCTTTCTTTCACTCTCCACCAGCTCCGGGATGCAGTAATTCTGACATTGGAACGTTTCATGGCATCATTGATCTCTCGAAGTCTACTTTCGTAGGCTACTAGCTGCCTATCTCTATTTTCCTCAGCTTCCTTCTTTCTATCAGCTTATCTTCAAGATCACTCATCCTATCTTCTGCCTCATGTACCCTGGAATTTAGAATATCTAGTTTAGACTGCATCTCATTCATAGTGTTTCTAAGTTCAGCTTGATTAGATCTCACTTCTGCCCTTAGAGATTCTATTCTGTCGCTAATGCTTTTTTCAAGCCTAGCTATTGACTTCATGATTACTATCCTGAATTCTATCTCTGACATCTTGCTTGTATCCATATCCATTAGTTCTGTGGCAGAGGACATGCTCTCTGGTTCTTTTCTTTGTTGAGAATTCCTCCTCCTAGTCATTCTGTCGAGGGATGGTTGAGCTAACGAACAGAGTCCAAAATATCAAACCCAACCCAAGCTGGATGCACCCTAGCAAAATCTGGAGTGGTCAGACACCACCACCCAAAAACCACTGCCAAAATGAAACACAAGAATAAAATTAAGAAATTGAAAAACTTGGGTGAGGTGGTGGGGTCTACAATCTCTCAGTGTGGACAATGCAGGGTGTTTCAGTTTTTCCTGGGTGAATTTTGGTCTCTGTGTTAGAGGACACTACGTCCCAAAATTACAAGGAAAGTAAAACTTGTATATATAAATAGGTAAAACTGAATAGAATGGAAAAGGCATTAAAACAAAGCATATAATTATACAAAAATATAGGTGTGTAAAAATACAAGTTAAAAAGTGACTATGAAAAATAAGCTGATATAATAGACATCTAGTGAAATGAGAACGTAAAAAGAAAAATACAACAGAGAAAAATATGAGAAAGGGCAAAGAGAAGAAAGAAAGAGAGAGAGAGAGAGAAAGAAAGAAGGAAAGAAAGAAAGAAAGAGAAAGAAAGAAAGAAAAGAAAGAAAGAAAGAAAGAAAGAAAGAAAGAAAGAAAGAANAAGAAAGAAGGAAAGAAAGAAAGAAAGAAAGAGAAAGAAAGAAAGAAAAGAAAGAAAGAAAGAAAAAGAAAGAAAGAAAGAAAGAAAGAAAAAGAAAGAAAGAAAGAAAGAAAAAGAAAGAAAGAAAGAAAAAGAAAGAAAAAAGAAAAGGAGAATTCTGACAAATAAACAAGTTGTGTGGCCACACCTGGAGCTCAATATACAATTTTCCCCTGACTTTGGGATTTTACAGTCTTATAGGATCCATAGAATTGTCATCCAACGTTTTTCCGGCCTGTCTTCTGGGGGAGGGGCCTGTCACGCTGTTTCTCAGGTAACCCTGCCTGTGCGGAGAAACTTATCCCTTTCCTCTAGGTTGTCCAGCTTGCTGGTGTATAGTTGGTCATAGTAGTCTCTTACAATCCATTGTATTTCTGTGGTATTAGTTGTAACTCTTCCTTTTTCATTTCTGACGTTGTTTGTTTAAGTTCTCTCTTTTTTCTTGATTAGTGTAGCTAAAGGTTTTTATTCATTTGCTTTATCTTTTCTAGGGATCAGCTCTTAATTTCATTGTCCTATTCTATTATCATTTTAATCTCTTTCATTTATTTGTGCTCCAATTTATTATTTCCTTCCTTCTACTGATTTTGGACTTCATGTGCTCATTCTATATTTTCTTTGGGTGTGAAGTTATATTGTTTATTTGATATATTTCTTGCTTTTTGAGGTAGACCTCTATTGCTGTGACCTTAGCTCTTAGAATCATTTTGCTACATCTTACACATTTTGGTATGTTGTGTTTCTGTCTTCATTTGTCTCTAGGTATTTTTTTCTGTTGCTTTCGTTGATGACCCACTGGTTCCTGAGTAGCATTTTGTTTCCTTTCCACATTTTTGTGGGTTTTCCTATTTTGTTTTTGTAGCTAATTTTCATTTTCATACCACTGTGATTAGAAAGATGCTTGACATGATTTAAATTTTCCTGAATTTATTGAGACTTGTCCTGCATCCTAACGTGTGTTCTGTCTTGGTGAAGGTTCCATGTACCATGAGAAAAATGTGTACTCTGTTGCTTTTGGGTGGAACGTTTTGTATTTATCTGTTATGTTCATCTGGTCTAATGTGTCATTTAAGCCATCATTTCCTTATTGATCTTTTTGTCTGGTTGATGTATCCAGTACCCCCTATTTTGAGTAAAGGTGCGTGGGTGTTACTCTGAGATGGGGTACCAGGGAAGGAGAGCAGAGGGCATGCTGCTCTGGAAATAGTGGACATGGACCGACCCAGCCTGCAAGACCCAGGCCCCAACCTGCCATAGGGACCAGCCTTCCTTGAGAGTCGTCTGAAGTTGGCCGCTTTCCTGGACCATTTCCAGCGAGCCTGATGAGATGCCCACTTCTCAGGAACTTCACGGATTGTCAAGACATGCCACATTCCTATCTGCACGATGTCTCATTAATGCTGCCCTTATGAAATATTGCACACATCACCCCTGCACAAACCCTTGTCCCCGCTCTGTTTCCCCTATCGTCCAGGACATATATGAGCACCCCTCATTGGGTTTAGTACTAGATGTCCATTCTGCTTCTGTTAAAATCCCTGAGTCTGGCAATTACAACATGGGGGTCAGGCACGCAGTGAATGGGAAGGAAAAGTAAGCTCAATCTCTCAAGAAATTTGAGCCATCGATGGCTGCATGAAATCTTTTCTACAACAGTTAAGGAAGAAAGTGTCCCTAGGACGAAGAAGAGCACGGCATTTATCAGGTCAGCCTCAGAAGGCCTATAACGATAAGACAAATCCTCAATCTCATTATTATCAAATAAATGCAAATTCTAATAATCACTTATATGTTGCTCTCCTATTACACAGTCGAAAGTTAAAAGGATTTAGACCATCTAATGCTGGCAAAGTGTAGAAAAATAGGCACCCTGAGCCGAGAGATGTTCTGAAATGGGATGGCCCTTTAGAGTTGCCTTGAGTTTATCTGAGAAGTCACAGCCTCCATGCCCCCTACACAATACCAGCCAGTGGACGACGGGCGCGGACATGACCTTAACTGAGGCAGCTCTGCAACTGAGACCCTCCTTGGAGGGCTGACAGATGGACATCTGCTAGCAGCACTTCCAGCAGCTGGATGGATATTCTTTTTTGTTGTTTCTTTTGAGAGAGAGAGACAGAGAAAGTTCAGGCACAAATGAGCTCGTGGGTGTGGGGAGAGGGAGAGACTCTAAGCAGGCTCCATGCTCAGTGCACAACCTGACACAGGGCTTGATCTCACCACCCTGAAATCATGACCAGAGCCAAAATCAAGGGTCGGACACACAACCGACTGAGCCACCCAGGCACCCCAATTCTTTATTTCTGAAAGGAATCTGAGCAGTGCATCGATGCCCGCCCCCCCAGTATATTATCCTTTTTATCCCCTACTGTCACCCTAGAGGTCAGACATAATTGTTGAGAGTGAGGACACAGGCTCAGGGAGGTTAACTGGCTAGGAAGTGGCAGAGCCAGAATCCCGAAGCCCTCCACCTTCGGTGAAGCCCCCGCCCCCAAAGCATCCAAGAGAAGCATCTGTGTTCAGGGTGGGGGGGCTGCAGAATCCTTGCACCAGTGTTTCATTTGCAAGGCATTCCTCCTTAGAGTCAACCAGAAATCCGGCCCG
>NW_023214605.1:0-600 GCF_002007445.2 Ailuropoda melanoleuca
CATGGTAATTTGTTACAGCAGCCACAGGGCACTAATACACATGCGAAAAAACATGAGTTCAAGGATAGTTGGGTTGCTCAGTGTCATGCAGTGGGTTCAGCCCAACATCAGCCAAAAAACCCCAGGTCTGCTGATCATGCCTGTAAGCTATACTTTCTCAGAGCTCTGTTCTTGCAAGAGACATTGGTATGTGAACCGGATGATGGGACATGGGTCACAGCCAAATAGGGCACAACCTGTCACGTAATGCAAGGGAATTCCAATTAAATGCCTCCCCTCTACCTGAATTTTTCTTTGTTTCCCCCAAGAGCAGTGATGGTGAACAGTGCATCCCCAGAACTTGGCCATTGGTGGCATCAGCAAGATGAAGCCCGTGGGACAGTTTGGCTTACACCTGTAGCCGTCCTACCACATCTGGGCCTTTCAGGAACAGGAGTGTGAAGGGTGTTACAGCACCTAACCCTGCCTGTGCCCCATGGGCTGCTACACAGGTCTGTAGGGAGTGCTCCTGGTAGAATTTGACTTTCAGCATGAGAGACTATGGACTATGAGAAACAAACCGAAGACTTCAGAGGGGAGGGGGGTGGGGGAATGGGATAG
>NW_023214606.1:0-600 GCF_002007445.2 Ailuropoda melanoleuca
AGAAACTCTTAGGGCCTGGTTTGCAGGTTTCAGCACAGCCTCTCCTCCAGCTTTCTGTAGAATTTCTTTTCTTTTCTTTTTTTTTAAGATTTATTTATTTATTTATGAGAGAGAGACAGAGAGAGAGAGAGAGAGAAAATGAATGGGGGAGGGGCAGAGGGAGAGAACCTCAAGCAGATTCCTTGCTGAGCGTGGAGCCCATTCCGGGGCTCAGTCCCATGACCCTGAGATCACGACCTGAGCCGAAACCAAGAGTCAAACACTCAGTGGACTGAGCCACACTCCACAGACTGAGCCACTATGGAGTTTCTTTACAGAACACACCCAGTTTGTAAGCATTACACACCCATCAGGGAAGAGCTGGTGGGCAGCATTTTTTGCTCCATGGGAGGATGTCGTCACCTTCAAAGATTTTCACCCTTTCCTAACTCAGCATCCATTCCCTGCTTGTCTTCCCAAATACCCTTTGAATTCTGCCTTCTCAATCTTTATCTGCTCCCCTTGGGAGGCCCAGGTTACACTTGGGGATGATATTAGGTGAAGCTGGGAAGATAGTTAAATTTCTTCTGAATATATTAAGGTAGTTTAACCCAGTCACCA
>NW_023214607.1:0-600 GCF_002007445.2 Ailuropoda melanoleuca
TGGGCTCCCTCTCTCCCCAGGCCCTCTCTGCTTGGGTCAGGGGTCAGGTTGGATGGCACCCTGAACAGGGGCTCAAGGAGGGGTCCTCCCAGGGAGAATTCCTTGAGCTACGGGTTGCCCACCAGGCCCTCTCACCCAGAGAGGCTGACCTTAAGGCTGCGGGAGGGGACACATGCATATGTGACATCACACCGAGCAAACGTGGGTTCTGCCCACAGCGTCCTCGTCTCTGAGGCACAGGGAGGACTGACGATTGTTGTCACTCAGCAGAAAGTGTTGGGTGACCTGTACAAAATTAATTTCTTGGCTGTCGTGTGAATTCGCAGGGGATGTATTCACACAGTTGCCTGTAATGTGACAGCCTGAACACAGGCCAGTGGGAGGGTAGGGAGACTTGGGGGAGGGGAGGTGACGAGGGTGTCCCCCATGCGCCCCCACACTGTCCCTCCACCAGTTGCCTCTGGGGAGGGTGCACCGTGGAGCGGCCGGGAGCAGGACTCTGGGTTTGGATCTCCAGTGGGGCACCGCCCAGCCGTGTGAATCCGAGGAAGTCTCCCAGCCTGTCTGTGCCTCGGTTTCCCTATCTCTGGTGCTTTCCTC
>NW_023214608.1:0-600 GCF_002007445.2 Ailuropoda melanoleuca
GGTCATAGGGGGAGGCATGTTTGGGGTGGTGCCTGGGGGCCTCAGGTCTGCTGGAGGCTGCCCCCCGGAACCAGGCATCACAGGACAGCTGTGACCCGGCCCCACTCAAAGGGCCAAGCCGCTCACAGGGGTCACCCAGGTTCTGTGGTACAAGGCACCCCATCGGTGGAGGAACATAACATCTTTCCGTGAGGCCTCTTGTCCAAGCCTGCCTGGTGGCTCCTCCGTGCCAGTCTTCACTGCCCTCCAGGTCGGCCTCTCTGGGGACCCAGGCCCTGAGGCACACAGCCCGCTGTTGAGCTCTCCACACAGCTCCCCCTCCTGCCCCTATTCACCTGCACCCGAATCTGTCCGGGCTCAAACTGCATTCCTGTCCCTCCGGCTAGGCCCCTGCATCAGCAGGTCCACACCAGCACAGGGGGACTCAACAGGAAACCATTGGGAGCTGTGGCGGCCCTGGCCTGGGGGTGTCACTGACCCTCAGGCCCTCGCACTAGACCAGACCGCCCTCCTATAGAAAGGGCGCCACCTTCCCAGAGCCCCTTCCCCTCTGGAGTCCTGCTGACTGACTGGACCCACCATCTGAATGCAGGAGGAAGA
>NW_023214609.1:0-600 GCF_002007445.2 Ailuropoda melanoleuca
CCAGAGCAGGGTAATGTACCTCCTGACTGACCAAAACACTGGAGGAGAAAATCAATCTGACTTAATTTTCTGTTTATTTTGTGTCTGAATTATACATGCGAAGAAGAAAGTGGATGTTTGGGTGACTGATAGAGAGTCAGGCCTTTCGCGTGGATTAAATCCTGCACTGATATCCAAACACCTGCATATCCTAAGCGTCAGCAAATCTTCAAGCGCTGGGGTTACAGGGGCATTACGCGAGCGGAGTGGTACGAAGGACAGCTAGGCGAGCAAACGTCCGGGGGCACGAGGGGCAATAGTCTAGTGACCTTGGAGAGGCCAGCCTGACTCCCTAGGCAGTAGCATACCTTATTTTGCATTCCTAGAAGATGCCAGGTTTTGAGAGCCAGCTGAAAAGAACCAATAATTGTCATCCAGTGAGTCTGAACAATAGTAGAAACTATGGTTTTTATCAGTTTAGGTATATTCCACTTTAAATAATCTCCAAGTCAGAGTCACCAGGTCAGCAGCCATTCTGCAATCCTTTTGTGAATTTACTGAGTGAGGCCCTGATAAGCGCTCAGGGAAGCAGGCCCCCCGCCCACCGCACCCCCATCACCA
>NW_023214610.1:0-532 GCF_002007445.2 Ailuropoda melanoleuca
TGGTTATTCCATCACATTTTAAAATAATTCTAAATTTGAAAATTTAATGGTAATTTCTCTGTTATTAAAAGGTCTTTATAATAGCTAATGGTATGGTTATACAAAGCTTTAAAATTGATATTTTTCTTATTTAAAAATTATTTAAAAAGTCACAAGAAGTGTTGTTAAAGAAATGTATATTATGAAAGTCCAAATTCCTAGAAGTAGAATTTCAGTTAAAATATATTCTGAGGCTTGTTTATTATATTATCAATATGCTGTCTAAAATGTGACATATTCCTTCATATACACAACTGTAGTTCATGGGTTATATACTTTCTATTATATATTTCTAGCTATTATATTAAATNCTATTATATATTTCTAGCTATTATATTAAATTATGTTTTATTAATTAATCAATTAATTAACTTATTTTTAAAGATTTATTTATTTGAGAGAGGGAGACTGAGCAGGAGGACGGGCAGAGGGAGAGGGAAAGAATCTCAAGCAGACTGCGGGGAGCCCAACACAGGGCTTGAGCTCATCACCC
>NW_023214611.1:0-600 GCF_002007445.2 Ailuropoda melanoleuca
CCCAGCTGTGCTTGGTAGCCAATCCCATGGGGTGGGGGAGGGGGGCGTCCAGAGCCTCAGAAGAAGCCCCCAGAGCGCCATCACCACGGGACAGGGCTTCTGAGTGGTTCTTGCTGATATCTCTTCTCAGGAGCTGGAATTCTGGACAGTGCATCTTAGATCCAGACTCAGGATCGCCGGATGCCTGTATTTCTGGGCTGCTTCCTCTTCTCCAGATGGGAACCCGCTGCCACCTAGAACCTAAATGAAGGTTGGGAACTGACCCTCTGTTAATGTTCCAAAACATCCTCGCTCTCCTGTTTCACAGGGTGGGCTGAGCCTAGACGCTCTCCTCCCCACCTGCTGTTTGGCCAAAAAAAGTCCTGCCTCGATGTCAGTCTTAAGTTTTAACAAGTTGCTTTACTGATTTGTTTTTCGTCTATACCTATACCTATATTCAGATGTGACTTCTCCCATTATACCTCTCCAAACTGCCAGACCCGCTAGCCTTGCAGTAGCATTCTCTAATTTAGAATCTCTGCTCTCATTCCAGATTTACTGAGGACACACATAACAATAAAAACAATGAAGCAGACCGTATCCCTGGGGCACCTGGCTGGC
>NW_023214612.1:0-600 GCF_002007445.2 Ailuropoda melanoleuca
CCTTTTTTTTTTTTTTTTTTTTTTTTTTTTAGATTTTTTTTTTTTGGTGCAGTAGTGTGTGAGCACAGATTAAACTAATTTTTTTTCAAATTACCACCTGTTTATTACAATATCATTTATTAGATTGGTATTTCCACCCATTGATTTAAGGAATTTCATTATCTCTATAATGTAGAGACACTATAATGGAGTCAGGCTAACCTGTGTTTAGATCCTGGCTCTCCACTCACGAGCCAAGTGATTTTGGACATGTTGCTTATCCTGTTTGAACTTTTGTTTCTTTGTAAAGTAGGGTGGCAATATGATCTATTATTAAACTACTGTGACACTTAAAAGCCAAAGGGTTACCACTTTTTAAAAAGGTACTGCATTATACTTGTCAGGTATTTGTGATGAAAAATTGCCCTATACACGGTAACATGATGTTTCTCCTTAGGTGGAGGCCAAAAATGTAACCAAAAAAGCAATGCTTGGTAAGGAAATGAGTTGCATTAAGAAACAGCTCATAAAAGGGGTCATTTTCATTTAATTTTTTTTGCTTCTGAGCAAGGTGCAAGCATATCTACATCAGTATTGGAGGGTGTGTGTTTCATCATTAGC
>NW_023214613.1:0-600 GCF_002007445.2 Ailuropoda melanoleuca
GGGCCTGCAGGACCCAGGCTCAGCTTGCAGGAGGTTCACGGACCAGGTTCCCTGGACCGGGGCTATGTTGGGAGGCCCGTCAGCCCGAGGAGCTTTCTGCTGAGCAGCTCCTGCACAGTGCCCGGGAAACGTGGACAGGGCCAGGGGCCGCAGGCTCAGCGTGCAGCCAGGTAGGCATGCCTGGGACCGCGGCCAGCAGCGCGCCAGCCCTAAGCCAGGGCGTGGTCCAGGAAGAAAGTCTAGCTCCAGGGGCCCTGGCCTGTGTCTCGCACCCCTTGTGCTCAGCCTAGGTCATGGCTGCTGAGGACTTCACGCATGTGGTTCTTCTGGGATGGGAATGGGGCAGGGAGTATATCAGAACCACGAGAGAGGACAGGTGGCAGGAGCCTTAGAGATGAACTAGTACAATGTGTCACGTTAGGTGAATCCCATTTAGAAGATGGACTTGCACCGGGTCAACTAGCTGCTCGGTGGCAGAGTGCAGAACTTCCACTCCTTCGATTTCTTCGTCCCTACCGTCTCCTGAGAAACTGCTCTGGTTCTCTGGCCTTCCTGGGACCCCGGTCCGCACGCCCGCACTCTTTTGCCCGATTACAGAGA
>NW_023214614.1:0-1760 GCF_002007445.2 Ailuropoda melanoleuca
GCTCAGTTTCATTGCTGTTGGAAATCCAATGGCCTCCCCAGCGCCGTGACGCCAGAGGCGCCATCTTCCCGTGCAAAACACCAGATGTTTGCCCTTGCTCATCCCAGGCAAGCATCACCCTGACACTGCCGAGAGGCTACCCAAGCACTTCCACCTCCTTTATCAGGTCAAGAAGTCAAGAGTCGTACCCAAAGTCACATGCTTAATTACTAGTAGGGGCAGAACCCACCCAGGGTGAACACTTTCCACCCCATAGCCATCAAATGCATCCACAGGATTTTCAACAATAAATAAGACCTTCAGTGAACCTTGCTGGTCCTTCTAAGATCCTTCCTTTAACTTACGTAGGCTCTTCCTCACAATTTCCTACGGTCTTTCCAAATCTTTCTGATCCCCCTCCCGCTCTATCCCACTCTCTCTCAGACACTCCCTGCTCAAATTTAACTAAAAAGTTCTATATGGAAAGAGCCCAGATGTCCATTGACAGATGAATGGATAAAGAAGATGTCATATATATATATACACACACACATATATATATACATATATGTATACATATATGTATATATATATGTATACATATATGTATATATATGTATATATATATTGTGTGTGTGTATATATATACATATATATTGTATATATGTGTGTGTATATATAATATATATGGAATATTACTCAGGTATCAAAGAGAATGGAATCTTGCCATTTGCAACAACATGGATGGAACTAGAGGGTATTATGCTAAGCGAAATAAGTCAGAGTAAGATAAATATCATAGGATTTCACTCATATGTGGAATATAAGAAAGAAAACAGATGAACACAGGGGAAGGGAAAGAAGAATAAAATAAGATGAAATCAGAGAGGCAGACACACTATAAAAGACTCTTAACTATAGGGAAATGAGGGTTGCTGGAGGGGAGATGGGATGGGGGGTTGGGGTAATTGGGTGATGGGCATCAAGGAGGGCACTTGATGTAATGAGCACTGGGAGTTATATGCAACTGATGAATCACTAAATTCTACCCCTGAAACTAATAATACACTATGTGTTAACTAAATTGAATTTAAATTAAAAAAAAATTTTTTTTTAAATCCTATCTGAAGACATGGTTTTCTTCTTCCCTATCCACCAACTCCCCCCCTTCAAAATGAGCCTTTTGCCTGAAGAAGATGATCACGGGAGGCTGAACCACTCAAGGCTAAATCTGAGGTCTTGGGAGTCAGACAGCCTGGTCTTTGACCCGGCTTCTCGCTAGCTCTGCAAACTTGAGGCCATGACTCAACCTCTCTGTGCCTCAGTGTCTTCATCTGGAAAGGAGAATCAAAACAGCAAGGCCCGGGCTGAGCAGTGGTGGGAACTGAATGAGAGGGAGGCAGGGCGCACAGTGGGGCTCTGGAGCCTGCACTCTTAAGCATTCAACATGTCAAATGGAGTCGTCCTCGGGGTGTCCCTTTCCTTCCCCTTTGACCACAAGGGTCTCGCTTCCCTTTCATCTTGGTTATCGGGAAGACTCTCCTCTCTGGCCTCCCGCAAGCTTCGTTCAGCTCCAGCACACTCCGATGTAGGGACTGGCCCGTCTTCCCTGGAGACGAGGCTGCTGTTCCTCCAAGCTCAGCTCTTCCAACCACCTGTTCACTGAAGCCCCAGCCAGACCTCACCAACCTTTCAACCCCACTCCCCGATGTGCCCACCACCACACCCTCCACACTGAGCGAGCCAAACGGCCTCCAAGGCCCAGCACACACCACGCTTCC
>NW_023214615.1:0-920 GCF_002007445.2 Ailuropoda melanoleuca
AGAGCCCGGGACTATACTCATCACGGCACTCAGTAAAGGGAGGATGGTCCCTCAGAGCAGTGCAGCAGCTTTCCTGAAAGGTCACCCATCTACAGTGATCTAAACTACATTGGGGTTCTTTTTTTTTTTTTAAGATTTTATTTATTTATTCGACAGAGATAGAGACAGCCAGCGAGAGAGGGANAGCCAGTGAGAGAGGGAATGCAGGCAGGGGAAGTGGGAGAGGAAGAAGCAGGCTCATAGTGGAGGAGCCTGATGTGGGGCTCGATCCCATAATGCCGGGATCACGCCCTGAGCCAAAGGCAGACACTTAACCGCTGTGCCACCCTGGCGCCCCTACGTTGGGCTTCTAAACCTGGGATACTAGCACTTTGTGCAACCACACCACACACTTTGCTGATCCTGCCTATGCCACTGTCTAGAAGGCTTCTTCATCTCCAACATCTACTCTGCCATGTGACATTTTGAAGCTATGCACTAAATGACTGCATCATCAAACACCCTTCCTCCATCTACCGCCATTGATCTAGGCCTGGGCAAACACAGTCATCACAACAGCATCTGGTCCTCACTAATACACAGGAATTCAATTAAATCATGAAGATAGAATAGGACTTCCCTACTTCTCAGAAACCCACCATACTTGCCAATTCCTTTATTCCATTACAAGTATTCATCAGATGACACCACCAAGAGCTGTCTGTGCCTTTCGAGTGACTAAAGGGAGTCATGTTGGGTTCCCTACCCACTNCGTTGGGTTCCCTACCCACTATGAAAAGAGTTCTTCACATTTTCTTTTAGTAGGTCTTTTCTCTCTAAGGTCGGTGCCAGCATCGTGTTTTACTTACTTTCACATCCCACATCCCAGGGCTAAATGTCTGAATTGATACCCATTGGCCTTACTTGTTTCTAATTGCAAT
>NW_023214616.1:0-600 GCF_002007445.2 Ailuropoda melanoleuca
AAAAAAACAGGCAATGAGAGAAAG
Source organism: Ailuropoda melanoleuca (assembly GCF_002007445.2). Taxonomy (NCBI): domain Eukaryota; kingdom Metazoa; phylum Chordata; class Mammalia; order Carnivora; family Ursidae; genus Ailuropoda; species Ailuropoda melanoleuca. The sequence goes on from NW_023214616.1 coordinate 25, forward strand.
CAGTGTACATAAAGTCAAAGAATTGAGAGTGTGGTAAGGTAAGAGGACTTGATATATGTTGCTCGAGAACATGGTGGAAAGAACAGAGCACAACTTATGGAAGCTGCAGAGATAACATTGAATGGGAGAAAATCATAAAGAACCCTAATGTAAAAAGTGGCAACATCCATAAGACATAAGCATCGTTATGAGATTTTACCAAGTTTTATCATTCTGGGCATGATATTCTTCATTGGAAGAGTCAGATTCCAGCCACCTAGGCCAGACATCTATAAAGGGGACCAGAAGGAAGTTTCCATTTTCATGATGATTCAGATTGAGTAGCCATGGCTGTCTATAGATCTGAGTTGTGAAGGATTCTGAACAATGTCCAGATTCATTGGAAAGAGTGCCATGATTGACTTATGATGCCTGCCACTAGTACAGGAGTGGCGCACTATGTCATAGGTTTGCTGCCATTATTTATAATAATACATATATCTGGGGAGTAGTCTTTAATTTAGGAGTTTCCCAAAAAAGCAAACAAGTTGTTGAGAATGAGTGCTAAAATTAGGTAAGTCTTCATTATATATATAT
>NW_023214617.1:0-600 GCF_002007445.2 Ailuropoda melanoleuca
CTTAATACATATAAATCTAACTGGACAACAAACAGGCAATGTCTATGAAAGTTATATTATTCAAAGAATGATTCACAATAAATAGATATGTAATTCCTAGTGTGCAACCACAGATTTAAAAAAATAATAAAAACAAACTTGACAGACTGTAACTCCTGTTATATACATTCTTTAGTATTTTTTTTACATAAGAGGAAATTATCTGCAACCCATAAGTAACTGAAATTTAACAGTTTTTAATATTCTACATATAGCCAAAAAAGTTCTCTTTAAAATTCAGTATACACACCCCAGTATTCCTACTACACTGTTATATAATTCTAAACCATGATTTCAGCTAGGACAAATGAGAGTTATTTTAATTCTATTACAGTCACCACATCCACAAATGCCATACAATTTTTAGAAATCTGAAGTATGATTACCCTGACAGCATCTTTACTGGTCAGCTGCACAAGATCTATGCGAGGTGATTAGTCCCTAGCTACCCTTTGCAGTTCTACAGAACAATGGCCAGCATATACAGCCATAAAAACTGTCAATGATGTCATATAATCTGAAGTGTTATTAAAAATCTAAATGTTCAATTTGAAAAAAAAA
>NW_023214619.1:0-600 GCF_002007445.2 Ailuropoda melanoleuca
CCAGGTGTGGACCCCAAACTTGGCCCAGGTGTGCTTCACAAACCTTCATGCTCACTTTCAACATGCCCACAAACTCTTCCATCTTGACCCACTGTTTCCCTCTGTGCAGAACAGTATCCCTACCCAGGAACTACGTGAACATTCCCGCAGTTTGCTTCTCCGAGTCTGATAAAGGGTCATCACCAGGACTATAGAAAGAAGTGAAAGCTAAATGAAACAGATCTATTACATTAATTACCTCCTTGAAATTGCATGAGGTCATCTATAGGAATATGTTGACAGGACTTCTGCTTGGAATACTGATAAAGGCCTCTCTTGAAGGGTAAGAAAGTGTCAGCAAAGGACAGATCAGGCTAATGGAACAGCCTGACCAAGATTCTAAGGTCAAGAGATAACTTTTACTGAGCAGCATTCTAAGCAATAACTAACCTTCTGTCTATGATAGGACTGTCTCTACCAGGGGTGAAGACCCTGGGGTACAGGCTGGGGTCATGAACAGAGCACTGCCTAAAAGTCTGAGTTCCTCCTAATTGTGCTTTTTTGCATAGTTTCCTAACATTGATATAGACAGATAGATAAAGAGATGGACAGATAGACAAA
>NW_023214621.1:0-600 GCF_002007445.2 Ailuropoda melanoleuca
TTCTTATCTCTTGATTGTATTCTCATCTTAGTTTACAAAAAGAAAAAGGGTGCCTATAAAAACTTGTTAGAGGAGTTTATATCTGCTCTCATTTCTCATTATAGTATGTACCTACTGTTTAAAGTTTTGCATATTTGGAAAACATGGGTACTGTTTTTGAGTAATTTATGTAACCAAGAGGTAAAATAACCACCCCCAGGCATTTATTTAATGATGGAGTAATTTGCCTTGCTTGTATAGTGGAGAAGGAATATTAAAGATGATTGTGATATTTTATGCCTGGAAGAAGCCTCCAGCAGTAACCATAGCTCCATGAATATTTTGATTCAATGACTGGGGTTGCCAGATGTCTTCGAAACTTTCATTTCCTTATACATTTTCCACTTTATCATGGTTTTGCTTCTCTTCCTTTCATTTTCTTATAACCTATAAACTGTTGATTCTGAATTCAAATAGTCAAAAAACTCAGATACTGGATTTTTTTTGTTGTTGTTGAGGATAAAGTTTATAGTATATTTTTAATAAGAAAAAGAAAATAGAAATAGAAAGACAATACCTAACAAAGTCATAACAGGGCTTAGTTCAAAAGCATAACTTCCA
>NW_023214622.1:0-600 GCF_002007445.2 Ailuropoda melanoleuca
TAACAGGCAAGTGGAGTGGAGGTGAGCAGGTTCTCGCATACCTCTCAGGGGGCGGCGTGCTGCAGACCCACAGGGCATTAATACCTCAACAAGGCTAATTCGGCTACTTTTTTCTCCAGCACTAGAACCTACCTGTGGGGGTCATTGGTTGATAGGAATGAAGTACTGGCTTGTATTTTCCGGGGATGTGTTATTAAAGAACATAATCCTTTATCTACTAGAATCATACTTGTGGTGGCAAGGTGCCCCCCTCGGAGAGAGTACAGAAGGAGGCTATGGGTTCACTGAGTGGGACTGAGTTGTCTTCAGTCTAAGCCTTGCATGTGTGTGAGATGTCAGTTCATAAACTGAGATTTGGATTAGTGAAATGAGTTGTTCGAGGCCACATAACTAGAAGGCAGCAGGGCTGAGACTCGAGCCCAGGGTCGTCTGCATGCCAGGCAGGGCATGTGGCCAGACCTGGACACTAGGTCTCCCCGAGGAGAAACAGCTTGGAGGGGAGGCCGCCTGGGGGTCCACGTCTTGGCACAAAGTCTATAGCCAAAGAAAATACAAGTAACATATTTGAGTGAGGTATTTTGGTCATTTATATGAGAATAC
>NW_023214623.1:0-2298 GCF_002007445.2 Ailuropoda melanoleuca
TTTTAATATTTTACAGTATATCTGTATTAGTACTGGAATACAGATACAAGGTTAAAACAACATTTTAATACACTCGGTTTTGCAAATGTAGGTTCAAAATACTTGCTTATGGAGTATGTGCTAGGCTAAATTGATGCCACAGGTACACAAGTACACAGGTCCTCATCCCTGTAACCTGTGAATGCATTATAATGCCAAGGGGGTTTGCAGATGTGGCCAGGTTAAGCATCTTGACATGAGAGATTGTCCCGGACTAGCTGGGTAACTTCTGCTTATAATCACAAGTGTCCTTCTAAAAGGGAGGCCCAGAAAAATTTGACTATGGGAGGGGAGAAGGGGATGTGGGGACTCCGTAATTAGAGGAGTGTGCTTTGAAGGTGGGAGGGGGCCACAAGTCAAGGAATACAGGTGGTTCGTGACCCCTGAAAAAGGCAGGAAACCAGAGCCTCCCTTCAGAGCCAGGAGGAACAACCTTGCTCATATCTTGATGTTAAACTAATGAAACCAATTTCAGGCTCTGACCTCTCAATTGGAAGGGAATAAATTTGTGTTGCCACTAAATTCATGGTAATTGGTTCAGCAGCATTAGGAAAGTCATACAGAGCGTACAGTGGGAGAGGTTTGGAGACAGTCGTATCTATTCCAGTTTCCAACTTGATCAAATACTCCTGCCTGAGGTTACTGAAATTAACCTTAGGTGTTTTAGGTCATTGTGTTTTACTTCATTGTTTTTCTTTTGATAGCTGTCTACCACCATATTGCTGATTTCCATGAGTTACTCCACTTCAAAAAAAATTTCAGAAGTTCTTTTGAAAAATGATCTGAAAAGCTTAGTAGGAAAATCGTATTTAAAAATCAAACTCAGAAAGCATGAATTTTCAAAGGCAAAAATATGTTCAATTAGGCATCCTCGAAAAGTAAAGCTTGATTTAAGTAGCAGAGTTTTTATACTATTTTTGTAAGTGTGTTTACAGCTGAAGTTTTAAATATGAGTAAAAAGTGGTATTAGATTTCCAGGTGCTCAGACTGCCATTTGAATTTGAGTATACTATGATAAATTCTGTTAGCTCTATTTAGCATATATCCATTCGGTGTTAGTTGTTTAAGTTAGTGGTACAGGCATATTGTAAACTGCAAAAGTTTGAGCAGTTTCATGCTTAAAGATGAGTATGTTTTGTCCAACAGAGAGGGAGGCTTTCCTGAAGTCCCTGATAAATTATGTGCTTGCTTTTCACTGGTGATTATGTATGGCCTGTTGCTCTGTCGTAAAGGAAATGAAATTGGTTTCTGTAGAAAGTGAGATCAGTGCAATGAAGATGCATTTCAGCAGGCACCAAAAACTTAACTAGATCATCCTTTAAGCACTTGTGGGTATAAACATAAACTGTGGTTAATGTGAATGAAATTAATATAAACCGGGATTAGCTTATAGAAAATAGATGGATGGTTATTTTAATGGGTGTTTTTATCATTGAATCTTTCTACTAGGATTAAACCTGGCATCAGTCATTCAATTCTGTTACGGTATTTGCCAAATAAAAGATTTAGAGGTGTATAATTTTATCACTAAAGAATTTACCTCTATAAAGATCCAGTGGATCTTTCAGGTTAGTGACCTACATGTGAATGTATTAGGTGTGTATGAATCCATCTAATTTCCTGCAATAGAGGATCTTGAAAGATTGTAATTAAATTCTGTGCAGGTAAATTTGATTTTTTCAAAACAAGTTTTTGTTTTTTTTTTTTAAAGATTTATTTATTTATTTGAAAGAGAGAAAGAGCATGAGCAGGGAAGGATGCAGAGAGAGAGGGAGAAGCAGGCACCCCGCTGAATGGGGATTCCAGTGTGGAACTTGATTCCAGGACCCTGAGATCATGACCTGAGCCAAAGGCAGATACTTCACCGACTGAGCCACCGAGGGTCCCCGATACATTTGGTTTTTTAATGTTCAATTTTGTAAACATATTATTTATCTTCAAAATCAGCATATTGGGGCGCCTAGACAGTGCAGTCGTTAAGCGTCTGCCTTCGGCTCAGGGCATGATCCCGGCGTTCTGGGATCGAGTCCCACATTGGGCTCCTCTGCTGGGAGCCTACTTCTTCCTCTCCCACTCCCCCTGCTGTGTTCCCTCTCTCCCTGGCTGTCTCTCTGTCACATAAATAAATAAAAAAAAAATCAGCATAAATGAGAATTTTTAGACCATCATGAAAATACTGGTTTTTGCATTGTTTTAACGTGTTTACCTTTGAAAAATCATTTGTACATTATTTAAAATTCATCAGTTAAATTTTTAAAA
>NW_023214624.1:0-600 GCF_002007445.2 Ailuropoda melanoleuca
ATGGATTTTATCCTTTCCCATGATGGATAGGACCTAATCATATTCTCAGACTCCAATTGTGAAATTAAACCTTCAGCTGAACTTTTTCCTTTATAATTTATGTACAGTACACCTGTCTCAGTGGAAGCTTTGGTTTGCAGGAAGGCAGAAGGTACATTCCATTGCATCAATCACACTGCGACTTGTAATTCCAGGTCCTGCAAGCCAGCCTCCATTGAGAAGGAAGCAAGCCTGTTAGCACAGATCTGCCACGCACAGATTCAGCTCGTTGCATGAGTCGAGTCTTTACCCTCACCACATATAGGACACACTCCCACTTTATATGAAATATTATATTCAAAAGAGTTGCCTCACCATTGCACAGAACGTCTCAGGAGGGTCTCCACAGGTAATGTCCGGAGGGTCCAGTTTTACTTTGAGATATTTGGTCATGTCCGTGGATTCCGGCTGACAGGCCATGTAATCCCAAACTTTCCCTTCTTCTGTGTAAATCTGAGTCTTACACACATCATAATGTCCCCATACCAAAGGGTAGGGCTGCATCACTGAGGACACTGTAACCCAAAGGGCATGAATTGACAGGAATCTTGACAAATACAT
>NW_023214625.1:0-600 GCF_002007445.2 Ailuropoda melanoleuca
TCATAACGGATGGTAGGACCAGGGCTCTCCACTGAGATCTCTATTTAAACAGTGCTATATAAAATATTTTACAGATTCCGATTTCTCAATAGTATGTAAATGGTTATCTGCACCAGAAAACACTGGTTGAGCCTAATGAACGATTTTGTCTGAGAGTTATCTGCCGTCACTCCCGACAGCGTACTCACAATGTATTTGCTGTATACACGCCCGCGGTACAGTCAGGCTCGGAAACACCCTCCGCGGCCCTTATACGTTATATGAGGTGGAGGAACTGAAAATACACAACTTACTAGGAAGCTCTGCCCATCTGGTATCTTGTCTGTAAGTATCTGCTGGTCAGGAAGTAAGTATCTGACAGAGCAGGTCGTCAGGTAAGTGCTGGTGGACCCACGAGCGACCACAGACGTCTTTGTTTTTAAGCCCACAGAGAGGCGCCAACAGCATTTTGGTCCCCCCAAGTCAGAAGCATCTGGAGACAAGGCTGTCCTCCAAGGACAGACACTGAACAGTCGTGAGACGGCGGTAGCCTATGGGGCAGGGTCATGCACCTGACTCTGGACTGAGGCAGTAAGATCCATTTATCAAATGTGTATTAAA
>NW_023214626.1:0-543 GCF_002007445.2 Ailuropoda melanoleuca
CGCAGACACACAGAGAACCGAATGGGTGGTCAGCCAGGGGAAGGCCTCTGAGTGTGGTCCGGGGTGGCTCTGCAGACGTCATGTGCCAAGACGTAGTGGGAGCCCAGGATGTAGGCTCTCTCCTCTCCCATCTCGTTCCGTGAAGTTGGAACGAAGGCACTGGCCTCAGAAGGACGTGCTAGACGCTACAGTGTTTGTTTCTCGCATTAGCTTTGTACCTCAACAACATTTTGGTAGAAACAGAAAACATCAATTACATTATAGTATCCCAATAACATTTCGACCTGATTTCCATTCCCAAAAGGTTCTTTTCTGAAGGTGGCCACAGCCATCGAATCTCATGAGTAAGGATGTCTGTACCATCGCATAATTTCTGGGGTGCCCGCCACCACCACGCCTCATGCCAGCCTCTCTCACGTTATAGCTCTGTTTCCAGTGCGTCCTATGGGTGCATGCGTTGAACTCCTAGGAGTAATACGAGTGTGGGTGAGGTCATTGTTTGTCTTACCTGAGTTTCATTTTCCTCTATACTTCATCCTTGCC
>NW_023214627.1:0-600 GCF_002007445.2 Ailuropoda melanoleuca
ATATATATATATAAAGGTATGTAGGGTAGATAGTTAATTGATAAAGCCTGGTCCTTGAAGACACAGGAGAGAAGATTCTAGTGCACAGATGGAGGGATTCACAGTAAACAGGAAGGATGTTGCTTCTCCCCTAAGAAAGGATGATAAGAAGGTACAGGTCCAAGGAAGCAGGTGGAAGGGACAAAAGGCCAAGAGGAAAGGTCAATACCTAATGTTATCTATTTTCCATATAAGGTAAGAATCACAATGACCTGATGCAAGTCATGAGGAACTAGGGTACAAAGCTTGAGTGAGGTGAAGGTTTGGAATACCCACTAAGGGAATGGGAGAGGGCATATTATAGGAATGTATTACCCCAGTTTAATAGCCTCACATTATTGTCTACAGTGCTGTCCAGCAGAACTTTCTGCCATGATAGAAATGGTCTGTATCCATGCTGTCTAACACGATTGCCATTAACAACAGCTAGGCTCCCGAGTACTTGAAAGGTGGCTAAGGTGACCAAGAAAGTGATTTTTAATTATATTTCGTTGTAATTTAAATAACCACATGTGGTTAGTGGCTACCTCACTGAACAGTGAAGCTAACAGATGCACAGAA
>NW_023214628.1:0-600 GCF_002007445.2 Ailuropoda melanoleuca
TCCCAATACCTTTATTTTATTTTTCTGTAGCTTTAATAGTTATCATCATCAAAAAGATTTGGTCCATATTGCCCTGCCAACAATTTTCAGAAGTCAAAGGCTCTATTCCTCACTTCTTATATCATAGGGTAGAATGAATTTCATGGAAGGAATTCAATTATATGATATTTTCATGTTTTCTGATTTCCAGGTGAAAAATTCATTAGGTTCTGTACAAAAAGAAAGTTTGGGGACATTTCAGTTTTAGAATTCACAGTTCTAAATTCAATAACTCAATCAATAAAATTTTGCCTGTATTAGTTAAGATTCATTTTATTATAATATAATAAATATAATATAATATAATATAATATAATATAATATAATATAATCTCAATTCAAACTGACTTTTTAAAAATTGGCAACATTTGTTTGCTTAATCCAGAGGCATACCAGCTTCAGGAGGGGCTTCATGCAACTGCTCAAATAATCACATCAGGACTGGTTTCAGTCTCTCTCTCATTTCATTCATCTGCAGAATGAAATGTTGGCAGAAGTTCTCAACCATAGTGGCTTTAGGAGACTCACAATTTATGTTGTTAGTATCTTGAAGCCACAAAA
>NW_023214629.1:0-600 GCF_002007445.2 Ailuropoda melanoleuca
TCTCTCTCTCTCTCTCTCTCTCTTTCTTTTATTTTTCTTTCGTTCTTCCTTGCCCCCCCCCTTAAGGTTCTGATGGGGAATGTGAGGCTACTGAATGTGGGCAGAGAAAATAGAGACTGATAAAGGCAGAGGCTCTCCTCGTTCTAAGTATGGAATAGAATTAGATTTTCAAGCCTCATTCGTAACAGACTCGGGCTTTTAATTTTTATTTTCAATAATATTTCTGCAATCAATAACAACCGGATCCAAGTAGAGGACGGAAAATTAGAAGGAGGGAGGTTGATAGACGGCTAGATGGGTGTAGATACAGAACAAGCCAAGAAGCCCTAGCAGATCTTTTATTTTTTTTTCTCTTTTTTCTTGTGTTTTGCTTTTTCGAGGGTCAGTGCGTCCAACCACCCCCATGTTTAGGCGTTTTTAACTCAATGCTCTGCCCTCGTTCTGTGCGCACTGCTCCCCAACGCTGGGGTTAGCGCAATTCTTCATCGGGCTGGAGAAGTTGCCTGCCGCTGCCGGGGCCGCGGCCGCGCTCGCCGCCGCCCTTCTCGGTCTGGGGCGCCGACTGATGCGGCGGCGGGGCGGCTCCGGGGGCTCGCGGGC
>NW_023214630.1:0-600 GCF_002007445.2 Ailuropoda melanoleuca
GGTGTTTGTTTTGTCATGTTTCTGGCTGCTACTGTTCTTGCCCCCTCTACTCGCTGATCTGTGGGGAGTTTCTTCTTATATTAGGTAGAATAGCTTCTGTCCTGCTGGACTTCTAGCGAGAGATGCTTGCAGAGAAGGAAAAATGCCAGGATAATGGAAAACACATGGGGTGTTCACATCTGCATAGCAATCCTGCAACGAGTGCCCTCTTCTCCCCCTCTCTCCTGCCTGGTACATGCTTATTCATCTTTTTTGCCTCTGGCCCAAAGCTCTGTCTTCCACCGTGTCCTTCCCAGCCTCCACTGGCCCCCTCCTTTGTGCATTGCCCTACCCTACCTGTTGTCCCCAGGTGACAGCCTTGCTTCTGCAGCTATCCTCAAGGGCAGGAACTGTATTTCTCCTGGTTTCCCTCCTGCCCAGCAAGCACAGTGCCTGGCACAAAGGAAACACAGGTATGTTTGACAGTGAACATTCTCACCCTGTCATCAGGCAAAAGGGAAATGAAGCTGCTTCTGTAACAGGCAGAGAAGAGTGTGTGAATATCCTCATTTAATTTCTTCAGTCTCCTCCCTTCACCCAATACTTTTTTTTTTTTTTTTT
>NW_023214631.1:0-600 GCF_002007445.2 Ailuropoda melanoleuca
ATTTAAATTCAATTAGCCAACGTATAGTACATCATTAGTTTTTGATGTAGTGTTCAATGACTCATTACTTGTGTATAACACCCAGTACTCATCACATCGCATGCCCTCTTTCATGCCCATCACCCAATTACCCCATCCCCTTACCTACCTCCCTTTCCACAACCCTGAGTTTGTTTCCTGGAGTCAAGAGTCTCTCATGGTTTGTCTCTGTCTCTGATTTCTTCCCATTCAGTTTTCCCTCTCTTCCCCTATGATCCTCTGTGTTATCCCTTATATTCCACATATGAGTGAAACCTTATAACGATTATCTTTCTCTGCTTGACTTATTTCACTTAGCATAATACCCTCCATATATGTCAAAATAAATAGTAGCCATTTACTTTATTTCTGATGGCTGAATAATATTCCATTGTATGTATGAAGCACATTTTCTTTATCCAGTCATCTGTTGAAGGACATCTTGGCTCCATCCACAGTTGACTATTGTGGACATTGCTGCTATGAACATTGGGGTGCCGGTGCCCCTTCATTTCACTACATCTGTATCTTTGGGGTAAATACCCAGTAGTGCAATTGCTGGGTCACAGGGTAGCTCTATTT
>NW_023214632.1:0-600 GCF_002007445.2 Ailuropoda melanoleuca
CACAAGCAGGGGGAGTGGGAGAGGAAGAAGCAGGCTCATAGTGGAGGAGCCCGATATGGGGCTCGATCCCAGATCACAGGGATCACGCCCTGAGCTGAAGGCGGACACTTAACGACTGCACCACCCAGGCGCCCCTGAATTTTTTTTTTAAGATTTTATTTTTAAATAATCTGTACATCCAACGTGGGGCTTGAACTTATAACCCAGAGATGTAGAGTCACACACTCTACTAACTGAGCCAGCCAGGTGCCCCTGTTTATCTCTTGAACATTCTGAGCAGATTAATTTTGAAGTTTGCATCTGAATTTTCCCATAGACACGATTTCTTTTGGAGTAAATTGATATTTTAATTGTTCTGTTGCCTTCTTCCTTAGCAAAATACATTTTGATGGTTTTTCACGTAATGATTTGCAGACTTGTTTTGAGTGAAATTTTTTGGCTGTTATTGTTTCTGTATCTTTCTCTTTTCTTGCTTTTGCTCTCACTTCTCTTTGTTCAGCATTTCTTTTTTTTTCTTTTTTTTTTTTTAATTATATTATGTTAGTCACCATACAGTACATCCCCGGTTTCCGATGTAAAGTTCGTTGATTCATTAGTTGC
>NW_023214633.1:0-600 GCF_002007445.2 Ailuropoda melanoleuca
TTTTAAGAAACATCTTCAATGTACCTCCAGACCTCTCCAAAAAATTTAGAAGCCACCTATTCCAGAAACAGTAGCTAATGCTGGAGGAGAGCTGCCCCAACCGAGACACAAGAAATAAATCTCTGTTGTGATAAGCCAATGAGATTTTAAGGTTTATTTATTACTGCAGCCTATCCTGGGCTATCCTAATGTAGACAGAAAGGCAAGTGATATGTCACAGCCTTCTCTGATAAGGATAGATTCTGGCAATTAATTCACATTCAAAATGGCATAAGTGAATCCCCTTTAGCATCGGGGATATAGACAAAGATACTGTAATAGTGTGTATGACAGATGGTAGCTAGACTTGTCAATGCCTACAGAGTTGTCGAATCACCATGCTGTACAACTAATACTAATGGAACATTATGTGTCAGCTATACTTCAATTAAAAAAAGAAGAAGAAGAAAAAGAAGCATGTGAAATGATTGCCAGAATATATTCTTCTGGATGCCAAACTGTTTATCAACACTGCTACGTATGGGAAAATGTTTCTTACTTGCTGAATGCTTCCACAGGTTTTAGAAAATTCATATCGCTATCATTAATGATGTTTTAAGC
>NW_023214634.1:0-600 GCF_002007445.2 Ailuropoda melanoleuca
TTTTCAAAAAATTTGTCAGAATACTGACTCTAAATTTCATATAAATGAATAAAATCACAGAATTGATGATTCAATTTTGAAAACCAGAAAAGATAATTGCACTATCAGAAACCAGGGTTTACTGTAAAGCTATAAAATTATGACATACAAAAAAACATGTTGATCGATGAAAATATAGTTTGAAAATAGACTCATACTAATATAGAAACTTAATATTTTACATGGCACTAAAATAAAAATGTTATTTTCCACATAAAAATATTAAAAATAACTCCATCATGCCATAAGTAATAATCAGTTCTTGATAGAAAACAGACCTAAGTGGTAAAAAATCTTAGAAGTAAATCTATGATATAAATCTTTACAATGCTGGCCTGGAACAGATAGGTTCTTCACAATAATACATAAGAAATGTATATAATGGGTAGGTTAAACTATTAAGATGTTGGACTTTCATTAAATAAAAAGATAAATTTGCACAAATAAAAGCAATATAAAGAAAGTTAGAACATATCAAAAGACTGGAGGAAAATACTTTCCATATGTAACACAAAGGATTTGTATCTAGTTTATAAAAAGATTAGTACAGATCTAAGAAGA
>NW_023214635.1:0-916 GCF_002007445.2 Ailuropoda melanoleuca
CATGACAAGAATGCAGACCTGAATAAAAAGCGAGCTCACTGCAGCTTTGGGGAAACTGGAATAGGCAAGGTCGCGATTCCCCTCTGAAAATCAGGCAGACTAATGGATGATCAAGACGCCAGGGTTCTGGAACATACAGCTTGACCCCGAGCATCTAAGTCGGAAAAACCCCCGAAGTAGAAATAACCAGACATGCTCAGCCAACCCAAAATGCACCTCTACATTCAAAACATGGATTGGTGCTTCTTCCTCTTACACAAACCAAGGGCAAAGATTTGTAAAATATACTCGGAAATGTGCTATTTACACAGAAGTAGCTAATGTGTGAACATCCATCGAGGTATACACACATACGGGCACTTTTCTGCAAGTATTTTGCTTTTAAAAGTTTTATTTATATCTGTGTGCATAGTAAATATGTATGTATATTTATATACANAACAGATAATGAAAGATATTGATAGATTCTCAAATAATGAAAAGAAGTGATATATTTTGGAATTGTCATTTATAACTATTTAAAGGCTAAAAATATCTTCTAGAAAGTAAGTTAGTTCCAGCAGCAACCACTGATGCATAATCCTTAGATACAGGAAAACTCCCCCCTTAACTGGATTTGACCTTTTCATAATTTCTTAAAGATTTGCTTGGATGTTAATTTTATATGCACTCCTTTAAAAATAATTATGGTTTTTGGTTTTTTAGGAGAATGGGAAGGAAAAAGGACATATAGATGCTAATGCCTGGAAAATGTTGGAGTAGTTTCCTTTTTTAAATGTAATATACTACTTACTAATTCTTACCCATCTATTACTATTTCCTATGAAAAGTGTTTTTAAAGTCAACCAAATGACCAGAGAGGGAGACAAACCATAAGAGACTCAATCTCAGGAAACAGACTGAGGGTTGCTGGGGG
>NW_023214636.1:0-769 GCF_002007445.2 Ailuropoda melanoleuca
ACAGCCCACGGAATGGGAGAATATATTTGCAAAGGACACTACAGATAAAGGACTGGTATCCAAGATCTACCAGGAACTTCTCAAACTCAATACACGAGAAACAAATAAAGAAATCAAAAAATGGGAAGAAGATATGAACAGACACTTTTCCAATGAAGACATACAAATGGCTAACAGACACATGAAAAAATGTTCAAAATCATTAGCCANTTCAAAATCATTAGCCATCAGGGAAATTCAAATCAAAACCACACTGAGATACCACCTTACGCCAGTTAGAATGGCAAAGATAGACAAGGCAAGAAACAACAATTGTTGGAGAGGATGTGGAGAAAGGGGATCCCTCCTACATTGTTGGTGGGAATGCAAGTTGGTACAGCCACTCTGGAAAACAGTGTGGAGGTCCCTTAAAAAGTTAAAAATTGAGCTACCCTATGACCCAGCCATTGCACTACTGGGTGTTTACCCCAATGATACAGATGTAGTGAAGAGAAGGGCCATATGCACCCCAATGTTCATAGCAGCATTGTCCACAATAATTAAATCGTGGAAGGAGCCGAGATGCCCTTCAACAGATGACTGGATTAAGAAGCTTTGCTCCATATATACAATGGAATATTACTCAGCTCTCAGAAAGAACGAATTCTCAACATTTGCTGCAACATGGATGGCATTGGAGGAGATAATGCTAAGTGAAATAAGTCAAGCAGAGAAAGACAATTATCGTATGATTTCTCTCATCTATGGAACATAAGAACTAGGATGATCG
>NW_023214636.1:899-1493 GCF_002007445.2 Ailuropoda melanoleuca
GGTGATGGGTAGTAAGGAGGGCACGTATTGCATGGTGCACTGGGTGTTATGCGCAACTAATGAAGCATCGAACTTTGCATCGGAATCCGGGGATGAACTGTATGGTGACTAACATAAAAAAAAAAAAAAAGAAATGGAAGGAAAAATTCCAAACACGTTCTACAAAGCCAGCATTACCTTGGTTCTAAAGCCAACGACCTCACTAAAAAGAATTACAGGTCAATAGTCCTGACGAACAAAGATGCCAAAATTCTTAATAATATAGCAGCAAATTGAATTCAACAGTACATTAAAAGAATTATTCACCACAATCAAATGGAATTCCTTCCTGGGCTGCAGAGTTGGTGGCTCAATATTCGCAAATCAGTCAATGTGATACACCACATTATTAAAAGGATAAGAACCGGATAATCCTGTCCTTAAATGCAGAAAAAGCCTGTGACANGATCCTGTCCTTAGATGCAGAAAAAGCCTGTGACAAAATACAGCATCCTTTCTTGATAAAAACCCTCAATAATGTAAAGATAGGTGGAACACACCTCAACATAATAAAGGCCATATACGAAAGACCGACAGCTAATATCCTCAATGGGG
>NW_023214637.1:0-544 GCF_002007445.2 Ailuropoda melanoleuca
ACCCTGTGTCTTTTGATTGGAGGGTTTAGTCCATTTACAGTCAAAGTAAATTGCCATTTCCTTATTTGTTTCATGATTGTCTTCATAGTTCTTCTCTATTTCTTTCTTCCCTTGCTCTTTTCTCGTGGTTTGCTTGCTTTCTTTCGGCTCTCCTGAGATTGCTTTGTGTTTTATTTTTTTGCATATCTGTTACGAGTTTTTGATTTGTGGTTACCATTAGGTTTATAGATAACATCCTATGCATATAGCAGTCTAAGTTAAATTGATGGTTGCTTAAGTTTGAACCCACTCTTTACAACTCTCCCATCCACGTTTTAGGTTTATGGTGTCATACCCCCATCTTTTTAGTGTGTGCATCCCCTGGCTGATTTCTGTAGAGCTATTTAATTCTACTGCTTTTGTGCTTCCTCCTTTTCTTACTCCTACTTCTGGTCTTTCCTTTGCACTCAAAGGGTCTCCTTTAACTCTCGTTTGGGAAGTTCTCTCTCTCCTTCTATTCTGAGTGATAGCCTTGTTGGATAGATTGTTCTCAGCTGTTTTGTGG
>NW_023214638.1:0-600 GCF_002007445.2 Ailuropoda melanoleuca
TTTTTTTGTGATGGTGTCTCTATGGTTTATTAGTTACGAGGCTATCAGTACATCAAGTGCAGAGTGTTCACACGTGCCCCCTCCCCTCCCACTGGCCAGGCTGCTGCAGGGGAGGGGCAGGAATGCTGCACCATAAAGCCACAATTCACAGTGCGCAGCCAAACAGAGTTGGTTATTGGTCCTCAAAGAAATGAAAGGCCGAGGGGGGGGGGCGCGGAGGGGTAGAGATAACCACACAGCAATGACCCCCAATCTCCAGGCCCTCAAAGCCCTTCCCTCTGCAGAGGAGACCCCTGCCATGTCTTCCTGTGTGGTGACACAAAACCTTTCCCAGGGGCTCAACCTGCAAAACCTTTTAAGACACTTCAACTCCCAGAATTCCCCAGAAGTCCACAAGTCTTTAAGTTGACTATGGAATTCTGGGAGCTGGAGTCCCCAGGTCTTAAAGCAGCCAAAATTGGAGACTTTTGTTCTGGAGGCATCATTCAGCATTGGATCCCTGCTGGGGCTTTTATGCTCACAACCCTGCGAGGGAGGCCAGGGCTCTCTTCCCATCTCCCTTCATTTGTAGGACTCGTGTCCCCCCCCCCCCCCCCCCAA
>NW_023214639.1:0-600 GCF_002007445.2 Ailuropoda melanoleuca
TTTTGCCATCCTTTCCAATGTCTTCTGCATATTAAAATTTTTGCTTCTCACATGAATTATTACCAAAAAATCACCTGTAGCTATAATTTCAACATAAATTATATGAAAATGTAAATATACTTTACTTCTCTTTCCTGGAACTCAGAAGGACCATAAATTTATTATTTATGTTCATGACATTTTTATTCATACTATTGATTGGAAATAAATATTTAGCAATTGTCCCCTGCTTAGCTAATATATGTATATTATATATAATATATTAAGCAATTATTAACCAAAGATAATGGTGAAGCACAAGAAATGTTTTCTAAAGAGTAACACTGCCTAAATTAGTGATAGCCATGTATTTTGTGCAATCCAATAGCACAGAGAGAAATAAATGCACCTGGTGGGTCTTGTCTTTGGTGATGGAACCATGCTCTAAATATGTTTGTAGGAGAGAGAAGTATATTCCAGATCCGAAAGTTAAATATTATCCATTCAAATATATTTTCCTATACACAACTAATGAATTATTGAACACTATATCTGAAATTAATGATGTACTCTATGTTAGCTAATTGAATTTAAATAAAAATATAAAAATATATTTTCTTT
>NW_023214640.1:0-600 GCF_002007445.2 Ailuropoda melanoleuca
TGAAATAAGTTAGCAAGAAAAAAACAAATTCTGTATGATCTCACTTATATGAGCAATCTCAAAAACTAAACTCATAGAAACAGAACATATTGGTGGTTGCCAGAGGCAAGGAGTGGGGAAGGGGAAAATGGGTGAAGGTTGTCAAAAGGCAAAAAATCCAGTTACCAGATAAATAAATTCTGGGGATATAAGGGTATGCCATCATGACTATCATTAACAATACTGTACTTTGTATTTGAAAGTTTCTAAGATTGGATCTTAAAAGTTCTCCATACAAGAAAAAAATTACAGCTATGTGAGGTGATGTCAGTTAACAAAAGTTACTGTGGTAATCATTTAGCAATATGTACAACATAACAATTTGCTATATGTATAACTTTACTACAATATTATATGCCAATTATATCTCAACAAAAATGGAAAAAAATAAATTCCCTTCTTTTTAAAACTTTTTTTTAAACCACAATCTTGGGGCACCTGGGTGGCTCAGTTGGTTAAGTATCTGTTTTCGGCTTAGGTCATGATCTAAGTGTCCTAGGATTGAGCCCCGTGTAGGACTCCCTGCTCAGAGGGGAGTCTGCTTCTCCCTCTCCCTCTCCC
>NW_023214641.1:0-600 GCF_002007445.2 Ailuropoda melanoleuca
GAGGCCGTAGAGGGAGGGGCCGGCAGGGGGCGGCAGCGGATCCGCGTAGCCGCCCCCGCCCACGTACACGGGGCTGCCCTGCATGGTGGGCGTCCCGTAGGCGCCCCCATTGGCTTGGAGGACGTGGGGCTCGTAATCGGGCGCCGGGGTCGGGGGGTACTTCTGCGGGGCGCCGCAGCCCTTGAGAGGAGGCTGGTAGTTGGAGGGCAGAGCGTAGGCATTCTGGTGGGCTTTGCCGAAGGCGGGCGGGGACGGGCTCTCGTAGCTGGGGGTCATGGGGTGTAAGGCGTTCATGAAGCCGGCCGTGGACTGCATGGGCTGCGGGGGGCTGCCGGCGGGGGAGGGGCCCCCGGACGACGAGGCCAGGCCCTTGGCCTTCTGGTCCTTCTTGTACTTCATGCGCCGGTTCTGGAACCAGATCTTGATCTGCCGCTCGCTGAGGTTCAGCAGGTTGGCCATCTCCACGCGGCGCGGCCGGCACAGGTAGCGGTTGAAGTGGAACTCCTTCTCCAGCTCCACCAGCTGCGCGCTCGTGTACGCCGTCCGCGCGCGCTTGGACGCCGCCGACCCCGGGGGGCTCTTGTCCCCTCCCCCGCCGCC
>NW_023214642.1:0-600 GCF_002007445.2 Ailuropoda melanoleuca
TAAAATTATTGACTGTATTCTGACAAGGGTTTGATTTATAAGTGTAGTATTGTCATGACCAAATATGACCACCATCACTTTCTTCACTTTTATATCTACATTATAACCCTCCAACAAGAGGAGGAATCTAATTTCTCTCCCCTTGACTCTTGAATGGCCTTACTGATTTGCTTCACTTGTGTCATAAGGCAGAAGTGATATTCGAGGAATCCTTTGTTGTTTCTGACTGGGTTTCTTAGAATATTCAGTTTGGGCACACTCCCTCTAAGAATTCACCTTCACTTTTCTGAAAAGCCCAATAACATGGGAAGGCTACATATCAACACAGGAGCTCCAGTCATCAGCTCCAGCAGAACTTGTGGTTAACAGTCATTATCAACCATCTGCCATGTAAATGAGTCCTCTTGGTGACCAGCCCAGTCAAGCCTCCACCTGATTGTAGCCACATGAAACACCGAGTGAGAACAATCCACCTGATCCCAGAGAGCTCACAGTACTGAAGGAGATGACAGTATTGTTGAAGCCATTATGTTTTGGAATTGTTTGCACAAAGCAATGGATGATGGAACAGTAAGATTGGCTTATGATTGACTCTATGCC
>NW_023214643.1:0-600 GCF_002007445.2 Ailuropoda melanoleuca
GTAACACTATTTCTAGACTCCTACTTAATTTGACTACTATCCCCTGAATTCTATCTAGACTTTCACAATACCATGTAAACTTGTAAGTAAACACCATATTCATCTGTATGAAATTTGGATCACAAAAGTCAGTTGAAACTATCACTTTGTTTTTCTTAGTGTAGCCTAATTTTATATATGCTTTGAGCAGTGAGGCTATATTCCATTTTATATTGTATTTTCTGTCAATCAAAAAGGTTCCTTTTATTTTTTCCACATAAATTTACCAATCCAGATTCCTCCATTCTATTTATCAGTATATTAATGCTTCAAAGTCAAATGATTATTTGTCTTTGCTAGACCTCAGTCTATTTATTCAGTATGCTGTCTTGCTTAAATTATTTTCACTCTACTGTTGTCCAGCACGTTAGCTTCCCCATGGAGCAGAAGACACCCTAGGAACTGTGTTCTTCTTCTTTGTTGCCAAGTATATTGAAAACAGCTACTAAATGTCTACTGACAGAATGGAAAAGGAAACATGTAACACTGAAGATTTATTTTTGGTCAGTGACATATGAGGGGAAATTTGCAGAGTAGAGAGATAAGCAGAAAATTAATCCC
>NW_023214644.1:0-601 GCF_002007445.2 Ailuropoda melanoleuca
TGTGTTCCCTCTCTCGCTGGCTGTCTCTATCTCTGTCAAATAAATAAAATCTTAAAAAAAAAAAAGAAATAGATTTAGATTAATTCTAAGACTCCAGACTTCCAGTTACACAGAGTTGGGTGATAAGCAATAGAGATATAAAGAGATGATTTTTATTTTCAACTCAATACTATTAAAAAAAGAAACACCATTTAAAGTTATCAGTAAAGTATACTATTTTCACATATGTCCAAAAATAAGGCTAAACAACTTTTTTCCCTTTGAGAAAATTACCTCAATCCCCATTTCAACCTGGTTGAATCTTCCAGGACATCTTTGATTAAGTTGGTGTGTCTTCCCAGGAGGCTTAAGTCTCTAAGTATCTTGGGGAAGAAGGTTGTAGTTCCTGCTGTTTTTACAGCCAACTTAAAATTAAGACAATACTAGAAACATAAAAAATATAATGCCCTGGTACCCAGTAAATATATTGTTTGATGGAATCTACCAATAAGGAAAAGCTTGTCAAAATAGAGTGGCTTTGAATTTTGTTAGTTATGCATCTATAGTTATAAAATATTTCAAAATTGCTCTTAAGAATGGAGGTCAACACAAATTAATTTCA
>NW_023214645.1:0-601 GCF_002007445.2 Ailuropoda melanoleuca
AAAAAAATAGGCATGGGGAAGATGCACACAGGATTGCTTTAATTATTTAGATAATTACTGGGTTCAAGACACAGACTGTGCTGCACGTAAACTCATAACCACTTCAAATCTATCCACCAAATGCGAATTCAGAGTGGCATTTCAGGTGACTCTCATCTTTGGTCAGAAAAATGTCTAGACTTCCTTATTATACTTTTTTGTGAAGCCTGGTGCTTCTTCGATGGTCACTGCATATTCAAGGGGAGACAAAAGAGAAGATTTGGGACAAAGCATAGTATCTTTCATTCCAATGTAGGAATAAGAGACATGAATATGGAACAATTTACATGATCTTTCTCTCCAATGTCTCTTTCTCCATTCCTTTTGCCATATGACTGTAGTTTTTCCTAAAGAGAAGGAGACATTTTTCCATTCATTGAATCTAGGCTCAGGCTTTTCAATTCTTTTGACCAGTAAAATAATGAAGAGATGGAAGTGATGGTGTTCAACTTTCATCCCTATACCTCAAGAATTATTGCATATTTTTCCTCATTCTCTTGCATTTTTGCCATCCGATTGAAAGGATATGTCCAAATTAGCTTTCACTAATCCAAGACAGGGA
>NW_023214646.1:0-601 GCF_002007445.2 Ailuropoda melanoleuca
ATGCATACTATAGGATTGAAGAGTAAAAGCATAATTTTAAAATAATTTTTGAAGCCGATGTGTTTTAGAAAGTATGTGTGTATTTTTTTAGTATAAATATATCTCATGAGTGAACAAAATAATTGTCATTTTGCATAGATCAGAGCATCTGAAGTTTGTTGAAAGCAGAACAAAGATTGCAAAAAGCCTAGATAGGTACGAAAGTTACGCAAGGAATACATTTTGGTGGTCTGTTTTTGCAGAAAAAGTGAATTCACTTTATAGTCATGTTACCCTAAAATGAAAACAAAACGAAATATAGTTAAATGTAAAAAACAAAACAAAACAAAACAAAACAAAAACGAGTAGAGGATTCCTATATTCCTATTCACTCCAGAGGATATCCAGCAGCAGCATGAACATCTGCAGAAATAGAGAGCATGGTGGGCAACTGTTTGAACAGAGTCCTTCCATGCCACTCATCCTCTTGTTCTTACACTTTCTTTTCAAATTTCTCTTTTGTCTTTTGCATACCTTTTGGAATAGCTCTTACATAGATGTGTATGGTGTACATGTTATATCTATCTATATCTATCTATCTAGTGAAATTTCTGAGATTTTC
>NW_023214647.1:0-601 GCF_002007445.2 Ailuropoda melanoleuca
TCCTCACTCATATCTAACCTCACATTTCAAATCTAGAAGAGTTAGCTCTACCTCCAAACATCTAGGATGTTCACACCATGTAATTTTTCTATCTATCTGAGTTTGTGACTATACAACATGTAATACTAAAAGACACAGAGTAAAAGAAAAATGGGGATGTTAGAAGAGCTTACCTGAAAAACATCAAGTATATTTAGACCAAAAAACCCCCCAAACATTGCAATTACCAAAGGTGGCATTTCTTTATCAAACAAGTCCATTTTAAAATATGGCATCTTGATTATGCTTATTATTTTCTAGGAAAAGTGATATACAACACTTATGACTGGAATTATTTTTTCCTAAAAATCAAACAAAAACTACATCCAAAACTGTGTGACTGTATTATGTGCTTTTAGTCAAATTCTATTTAGCCATTTCTAGACATTGATATTTTATACAAGCTTGAATTTATTATAAAATTCTCTGCTAATAATACTTACAGCTAATCTGTGGCTATTTGCAAGGCTGATCATTTGCTGGGCTAGGCCATTTAGTAATCGAGTACGAAGGGATAGGTCATCTAGGTCATGACGAAAAGGAAAAGCAATACCATCCACTA
>NW_023214648.1:0-6429 GCF_002007445.2 Ailuropoda melanoleuca
CCTTTGAAAGCTCTTGGAAACATTTGCTCACAGCTTCCCCATCCTCCATTTCTCAGCATTGTGGAGTTTCACCAAAGACATGCACATCATAGCAAAAATCACAGAGAACCCAGTTAGATTTCTGGAACTTTTTCTGAGCAGAGTCCCCCCCTTTTTTTTTTCATAATTCTGCCCTGCAAATTCCTGTTAATTCAAACTTCTGAATTCTAATCTGTGTCTTCTCAAATCAGTGCTACTGCTCTACTTTTCCTGTTATTTCCTTTAGTGATGGTTAATTGTATGTATCAACTTGGGTGTTAGACTCTGTACTCTGCTTACTTATTCCTCCATCCCCCTAACCCTGGCAATGAATAATCTTCTTACTGTAGCCATAGTTTTGCCAGAATATCATATAGTATGTAACCTTTTCAGATTGGGTTCTTCCACTTAACAGCATGCATTATGGTTCTTCTATGTCTTGTCAGGGCTTAATAGATATTCTTTATAGTGCTGAAAAATATTCCATTGCCTGGATGTACTACAGCTTATTCATCCATTCACCTACTGAAGGACATCTTGATTGCTTCCAGTTCGGGCAATTATGGATAAAGCTGCAATAAATATCCATAAACAGGGTTTTGTGTGAACAGAAGTGGTTTTTTTTGTTTTGTTTTTGTTTTGTTTTTTGGGTTTTTTTTACTCTTTTAGGGAGATACAAAGAGAGCAATTGCTGGATTGTAGGTTAAGAGAATGTTTAGTTTTGTAAGAAACTGCTAAACTGTCTTCCAAAGCAGCTGTACTATCTTTCATTCCCACCATCATTGAATGAAAATTCCCATTGTTGCATATTCTCACCAGCATTTGGTGTTGTCAGTGTTCTGGGTTTTGGCCCTTCTAATAGGTATGTAGAAATATCTCATTGTTGTTTTAATTTGCATTTCCCTAATGACATTTGATATGGAGAATCTTTTCATATGCTTATTTTCCTCCACTTATCTTCTTTGGTGAGGTGTTTGTTAAGGTCTATGGTTCATTTTTTATTCAAGTTATTCTCTTATTGTTGAGTTTTAAGAGTTTTTGTATGTTTTGGACAATGGTACTCTATCAGATATGTTTTTTGCAGATATTCTCTCCCAGCCCATGTCATGTTTTTTCATTCTCTTAGGATGTCTTCAACAGTGCAGAAAATTGTCATTTTAATGAAGTCAAGCTTATCAATTCTTTCTTTCATGGATTGTGCCTTTGGCATTGTATCCAAAAAGATACTGCCCAAACCAAAGTCAGTTGCTATTTTATCTTCTAAGAGTTTATAGTTTTGTCTTGAGATTAACTTTTAAATTGCTGGACTCTGAATGAAGCAGATTGCCTTCTATAATGTGGATGATCCTTATCTAATCAGTTGAAGGACTTGATTAAAGAAAAGACTGGTAAGCCCTCAACAAGAGGGAATTCTCATCCTGCGGACTTTGAATTGCAACATTGGCTCTATTTGGCTCTCTCCTGGATCTCAAGGCCTGCTTACACACCCTGTAAGTTTTGGGCTTGCCAACCTCCCAAATGCATAAATTAATTCCTTAAAATAAATCCCTTTCTGTATCTCTATCTCTCTCTCTATCCACATGCTGTTAGTTCTGTTTCTCTGGAAAATTCTCATGCACTCTCCCTGCTCTATGATCTGGAAGTTTGTATGACAAAGTGCTTACTTTTACTTGTTTCCTTTCTCTCAAAGACCACAATTCTGTGCTGTCTGTTGTCTAATGTTTAAAAACTGTGTTTTATATATTTTACCCAGGTTTCTAATTTTTTTACAGTGCGAAAGTTAAGTCTAGTCCCTGTTACTTTATTATGGCCAGAACTTGAAGTCCAATATAAGTATTTACATAGAAAACAACTCAATTTCCATGATCCATATAATCTCTTCTTTCTCTGTTCTCTATGTGTCTATTAGTCCTTTCTTAATTTGCCTATTAATGAAAACATGACTGATTGTTTTAAAAATATTTTTTTCGTTATTTTGGGGGCAGGGGGCAGAGGGAGAGGGAGAGAGAAAATCTCAAGCACATTCCCTGCTGAGCATGGAGTCTAATATGGGGCTCAATCTCATGACCCCGAGATGAGGACTTAAGCCAAAATCAAAAGTCAGATGTTTAACAAACTGAGCCACCCAGGCACCCCAAAAACATTACTAATTTTTATTTAACTTAACAAAGACATAAACATTTGTTTAGAATCAAATAAATATGAGTTCAAATGATGGTTCCACCATGCACTAAGTGCCATGAAAAGTTTATGTCCTTTCTCAGAATTTCTATTTCCTCATCTGACCACGAGGATAGTAACTGGGACATAAAGCACCTGGAATTATGTGCCCTCAATAATTGCTGGTACACTGAGTACATTTTTTTGGACAGTTCCCTACTCTTCTCCTCCATCCAAATGGTTATAGAAAATGAAGTCATTTTGTATACCATGTCTATGTTCTCCAAGCCATATCCTGCCAAAGGGTAGCCACCTGGTAGTTGTAAGATTTAAAGCTCAGAAATTGCATGCAGCGATCATATTTCCTATTTTAAATACCAGAGACAAGGAGAAGACAGAGAAAGAGAAACAGAGAATTCCCAAAGTGCAAAATATTTCTAATATTCAATTCTTTGGATTCAACTGTTTCTAAGACACAGATACCAGCTGCATTCTATTCCATGAATTCTGTGAAACACCTCACTATTTTTACAATAAACTTTCATTTTGGTTTAAGTTAGACTAAATTTGATTTTTGGCCTTTGCTATCCAAAGTTTCCTTACCAGTAATACATATCATCTCTTCAACCTTGATTTTCTTTGTTTCCTTGGAAATTTAACTTACAAGTTTTCCCTTTTGTAATGACCCATATAATGACTCACCCTCCCACTCTCTAATATTGGGTAAGATATAAACAGGGATAGACTATCTACAAAATATGTTGAGCTTTTTAATGGTTTGCAATGCAGAAGTTAGCATAATTATAAAATGATCAGCAAAACTGTTCCTCAGATGAATATATTTTATAAGCCATTGAATGTCCCTACTTGTACTGTTTCCTGTGATCCTAAATTTTTAATTATAAATGACTTTAAATATAGTCCAGCTTTTTGCATGAAGAAAGTAATGAAATATGAATCTTGTTTTTGGTCAAACTTATATGAATTCAGAACTTAACAATCAGTGTAAAATATGTAAATACCAAGCAGGTTTTCAATGCAACAAAAAAATGTAACAATGAATCACAGAATCAGCTGTACATCCATTATGCCTAAATAAACATTGCAGGAAGTACTGCTCAACATTACTTTGTGTCTTGAATATCTTACTGTAATAACAGAAAGTCCCAGGGAACTTTTGGCATGCCATGAAGTACCTTCAAGAAAAACCCATACTGGTTTATACAGACTCCAAAATCTAGAAGGAATACCTGATCTAGGATCTTGCTTTCAAATGTTAAGATTATCATCAGCCATTATTTTGCAGATGGGCAACTTTGACTAAAAATATAAGATATTTTGGTCAAAGTCACGCTATTTTTCAAAAATAAAATCGTGGCAAGAATCTATTGCTCATCTGTTCACTCATTTATTCATTCAATCATTTATATAGTGAATAGTTATGCTGTGAGTACTTACTGTGTGCAGTCACTGTGCTAGTTGCTATGTGTAAGTCACGCATAAACCTGACGAATTATTAGGCCTCATAATTTTTATTAAAAAATTCTTCTACATATGTTATTTTAAAAGAACATTTCTGTTTCCTTCATCTATTTTTTGTAACGGATACATGGATTCTTATTTTAATCAATAGTTTATAACACATTATTTTTATTCCTTAATTTCATCCAAATTTTCACAGATTTGTCCAGTGAAAGCTTATTAAAACTGGATTTTGTGTTCTTTTGGCTTGTAATCATGATTATTTAAGAACTCCCTTACCTTCTGGCATAACAAATTGTTCCGGAATTACTCTGAATATTTCCAGACCCAGCTCTGAAATTAGGCATTTCTCCAAGGAGCCATGGTTCATTTTAGTGGAGAATAGTTTTTAGGAACCAAGATCTAGGTGATCCTAGGTGTACTGATTACTAGGTGTCTCCTGATATGATGCACTGAAATATATACAATATTACATTTGTAGTATTTCTGCCAAAATGCAAATAAATCTAATCATGAGTAAATACCAGACAGGCCCAAATTGAAGACACCTGACAAAATAAATGGCTCACATTCTTAAAAATATGTCAAGCCAATGAAAGAAAAGATTGAGGATCTATACTATATAAAGAAAAACTAAAGAAAACTTGATAACTAAATGTAATGTGCTTATGAATTGGCTCCTACTACAGAAACAAAGTACATAACTATTTAAGTATAATTACGATTGGTGCTAACACGGAAGGGTACGAGAAGCAATGGTCTAATGATATTAATATAGAAAAGAAAATAAAGGAAATTTAGGTTATTTATTATACGGAATTTCCTGGCAGTTGGTATGATATACTAATATAAGGAAATGGACACAAGTTCAATTCATAGCTTTACCAATTTACCACATCTCAGCCTTCTTGTCTTTGAGTTAAGTCACTTAATATACTGATGCTCATTTATTATACAATCATCATGTGAAAGTATTTTAAAATCTTTAAAGCATTTTACAAATAATAATCGTTGTTAAACCTAAATTAGTTTACACCTTTTTTCTACTTCTTGGACTTAATCCTGGTATCCTGAGGCCACACCTCACATTGTTACCCAGTCCCAACCCCCACCCTCCACTGCTGCTCCAGACTGACTGGTAGGTATCTTCTTCACGACCTTACAGCTCTTCAAAGCTTCCATTATTTTCTGTACATCATGACACAGACTGCAAGCAAGTTGACAGCAAGGAGTCTATCCTTATTATCCTTATCTCTTCCCAGGGAACACACAATATCTGGAACAAAGGATGGAGTTAGTAATATTTGCTGAGTGAATGAATGATCATGGATAGCTAGAAAACTACAATGGATTAGGTCTCCAAATATCTCACTATCTTATCTTAGGAATGTCACCATACCACTGGTTTCTGCTTTCTTACTTATAAAATCAAGACAGCACTATGTGCCCTAAGTGGCTTTTGTGAACCAATGAAAATAATTGTCTTGAAAGAGCTTAGCAAGTGTAACACACCAAATGTGTTAGTTTTCTAGGGCTGCTGGCCGTAAAAAATTACCACAAATATCGTGGCTTAAAACAACAGACACTTATTCTCTTATAGTTCTGGAGTTCAGAAGTCCAAAATCAAGGTGTTGGTAGGATTGGTTCCTCCTGGAGGCTCTGTGGGAAAATCTATTCCATGCCTCTTGCCTAACTTCTCACAGCTTCTACAATCCTTGGTGTTTCTTGCCTTGTGATGCATCACTCCAATCTCTATCTTCATCTTCCATGACTTTCCCTTTGTGGCTCTCCGCGTCTGTTTCTTCTTCTTTTTTCTTTTCTGTCTCTTTATTTCATTTAGAATATTAAAAAAGCAGGATATGGGAGGAATTCCCCCATTTCCTGAATGGAATGAAAGCACCTTCTATGCTTTAGTATTAGCTGATGATGTCTGTGTCCTGGCATTTGGATGCAGTTAATACAGTCTTCGGTGCTTCTGGCAGTACCTGTACGGGGTTCTAGAAATGATAATAGTTGGCACCCAACTCTGTGTGAAGGCAAAAGATGGTGAAATTGGTGGCAGCTCTTTGGAATTGCAACAACAACAACAATTGTCCACCAGAAGTACTTAAAAATAGAACTACCATATGATCCAGAATCCTACTTCTGGGTATATATCTTAACGAAATGAAATCACTATTCAAAGAGATATCTGCCCCCCCCCCTCATGTTCAAATAAGGGAGGAAAGAAAGAAGGCAGGAAAAAAGGGAGGGAGGGAAGAAGAATGAAAGAACGGAAGGAAGGGAAAGTAAACATGTGCTGTCAACACACTCTTCTTTTATGGCGTTAGGTGTTTTTACTCAAATAGTGTAAATTGGAAAATCATACCAATTTCCTTAAACAACACGAAAAGAAGACACAATTGACTTTAAGTAGTTTTTGTCTGAAAATATCTTTATAAAACTAGGCAAGTGTAATATTATTATTTTTTTCCTCATCTTTTAGAGGATTTTACCACTGCTATCTTCACGGTTGAAAGAAAATCAGTGCTATTGCTAAAAGAACTTCATGAAATTAAAGAACGAGTTTGGAGTGAAAATCATTCATGTTCAATTTCCCTTTTGGTATTTATGTAACTACATTTTTTGGGAGTTGAGTTACTTTTGTTTTTGATTGATTGATCATTCAGTTCTCAGAAGCCTGTATATCCCATCTATTCATATGAGCACTTCTTATAATCTCCATTCATTTGGCAGTTAAATATTGTATTACTCTCCCTCCTTCTCTGA
>NW_023214649.1:0-1283 GCF_002007445.2 Ailuropoda melanoleuca
TTTTATTAATTTGGGTCCTTTCTCTATTCTTTTGGATAAGTCTTGCCAGTGATCTGTCAATTTTATTGATTATCTTAAAGAACCAGCTTCTAGTTCTGTTGATCTGCTCTACTGTTCTCCTGGTTGCTAATTCTTTGATTTCTGCTCTAATCTTGGTCAACTGCTTCCTCATGCGTGGATTAGGCCTGTCCCTCTGTTGCTGTTCCAGCTTCTTGAGGTGAGAATATAAAAACTGCATTTTAGATTTTTCTATTCTTTTGAGTGAGGCTTGGATGGCTATGTATTTCCCCCTTAGGACTGCCTTTGCAGTATCCCATAGGTTTTGGAGCGTTGTGTTTTCATTCTCGTTGGTCTCCATAAATTGTTTAANATTTGTTTTTTGATTTCCTGGTTTATCGAGTCATTCTTGAGCAGGATGGTTCTTAGCCTCCAAGTGTTTGAGTTTCTTCCAGGTTTTTCCTTGTGGTTGAGTTCCAATTTCAGAGCGTTGTGGTCTGAGAATATGCAGGCTGAATAATTTCAGTCTTTTGGTATTGGTTGAGACCTGTTTTGTGTCCCAGAACATGGTATTCTTGAGAATGTTCCATGGGCATTAGAATAGAATGAGTATTCTTTGGTTCTGGGGTGTAGTGTTCTATATATATATCTATGAGGTCCAACTCGTCGAGTATGGCATTCAAAGCCTTTGATTCTTTGCTTAGTTTTTGCCAGGGTGTTCTGTCTATTTCTGATAGTGGGGTGTTGAGGTCCCCTACTATTACTGTGTTCTTATCTATATGTCTCTTTATTTTGGTTAAGAGTTGGCTTGTGTATCTTGCTGCTCCCCTGTTGGGGGCATATATATTAATAATTGTCATATCCACTTGTTGAATACTTCCTTTAAGAATAATATAGTGCCCTTCTGTATCTCTCTCTATGGCCTCTAGTTTAAAATCCAGTCTATCTGATATGAGAATTGCTACTCCAGCTTTCTTTTGAGGTCCATTTGCGTGGAAGATGGTACTCCATCCCCTTACTCTAAGTCTGAATGCATCTTTGGGTTCAAAATGAGTCTCTTGTAGACAGCAAATGGATGGGTCATGTCTTTTTATCCAATCTGCAACCCTGTGGCGTTTTATGGGAGAGTTTAAGCCATTTAGATTGATAGAGATTATTGACAGNTTTTAATGATGCCATGTTGCCAGTGAAGTCTTTGTATCGGTTGTGACTTTCTGTTCTGTATCACTCTTGGGGCCTTTTTACCTTTATAGAACCCCCCTTAATATCTCCTGTAGGGCTGGTTT
>NW_023214649.1:1497-1647 GCF_002007445.2 Ailuropoda melanoleuca
CCTTTGCCTTTGTACGTGAGAAATTTCTTTGCCCTGGCCACTTTCAATACTGTATCCTTGGATCTAATATTTGTGAATGGCACTATGACGTGACATGGTGTAGGTTTGTCGTGGTTGAGCTTGGGAGGGGTCCTCTCTGCCTCTTGGACA
>NW_023214650.1:0-601 GCF_002007445.2 Ailuropoda melanoleuca
AAAACAATATCTGCCCAAGTTATAATCTCAAATAGAATTAAATAGAGCAATTTTATTTGGGCCACAGTTTTAAATAATCTCGAAGCGTGATTTCCAATTGTGTTACATAGCCTTTTGTGGGACTGAGTTTCTTCACCGTGAAAGTGGGTATAATTCCTAACTTTCTTGATTGTTGCAACTGTTAAATTATAGAATGTATTTACATGTCAAGCACGGTGTCTGACATATAAATTATAATCTTCACTTCTATTTTCTGCACCTTAATTTATTATATTGCAAACTGGAATTGCTTTTACATCCTGCTTTAAAATTACTGTGAGACAAAGGCCTGACAAATAATGGGAAAATATTGATAAAATCGTTAGAGGACACATTGAGTATGAATAGATCACTTGCATACTTTGCATTCTAGTAAAGTTTGAACCCGGGGAGAGCTCAAGAGTTCTGCCACATGGAGATGCATGACTGGACAAGGAAGCATTTGGCCAGGTGTTTTCACTGGCCTGTTGGTCAGAAAGCCACAAGAAATGGTGACGTTTGTACTTCTAGGTCCTCCATGTGACCCGACCCTATTGACAAGCTGTGACTATTCAACCTGACC
>NW_023214651.1:0-601 GCF_002007445.2 Ailuropoda melanoleuca
AAAATGAATACAACTTTTCATCTTTAGGAATCATGGATAAAATAGCAATTTCACACACACACACACACACACACACACATACACGGTAGGAAACAGGTGGCAGGTGACCGATGTCAGGCGGATGGACGTGTTGCGTCCGAGGAGACGCAGGGCTTGGAGGATCGGGGCGGCCAGCCAGGGGGAGGTGGTTCAGGGCTGGGCATTCCAGGACAGGTGTGAGCACAGATCAGGTGCTTGAAGGTCCAGGGAGGGTGAGAGGCAGGGAGCAGAGGTGCTGGAGAAGGGGGAAGACAGAGCATCAGAGAGACAGGAGCCGTGGCCAGGTGTGAAGGGTGACAGTGCCCTGTGTCCCCATGAGGTACCCGGTGCCACATGAGGAACCCCAGCCTCCAATCTAGAGCCCCGACTCTGGTCCCAGCTCTGCCACACAGCCCGGCCCCCTGTGTGACCCCGGGCACGTGCGTTCCCTTGAAATAGGTCCCGGGTTCCCGTGACTCCAAGTCTCTTGACTTAGCTCCCATTGTACAGATGGACACACTGAGTACGTTTGGACTGTCACTTGACAAAGCAGGGTGACCTTGCCGAAGGCCCCCTTGGAGGC
>NW_023214652.1:0-601 GCF_002007445.2 Ailuropoda melanoleuca
AAAAGAAAAGAAAAGAAAAGAAAGATAGCTGAATGTTTGCTTTTAAGTTAAAAGAACAGACGAGATCGGGTACGTTCAGGGTGGTATGGCCATAGACAAATCTTATGGAATATAATTTGAAGCCATGTAACCATTTGAAGTCTTTTCAACTATATTCATGTAAATAAAATAAAATTTTATTTAAGGTGAAAATCACATTTATTTGGAATTGTCAAGTAAATCTACTTTGGGGCTGTTTCTTATTCAGATTGTCTTTTCCCAAATTTCCTTTCTGTGGACAGTTTCAGGTCTATTTTTGAGAGAAAGTGAATGTGGAGCCAAGGTAACTGGAAAAAGTTGTGTATAATAGTGAAAAGCCCTTTAGATGCTATGTACATTTTGCACCTGAATTCTGGGTTTCAGAGTGGAAAACCCTGGAGGAAAATAGTTGACCCCATCTTTTCCATGCAAGAGCAGCTATAAAAAAATAGTCATTCACTCCTTACATTTTAATAACCACAAAGTCCTGGGTACATACGGCCTAAAGGATGACGATGAGATTTCTCCTCCAAGTCCTTTGAGGCTAGCCAGCTGAGAAAGCAGGATGCAACTGTCTCTACAT
>NW_023214653.1:0-601 GCF_002007445.2 Ailuropoda melanoleuca
AAACAAACAAACAAACAAACAAACAGGCTTTGGTTTATGACACCAAAGGGATATACTTTAGGAGAAAAGGTGATCCAAAAATTGACCAGTCTCTCAAGGATCTAAATTTAACTTCAAATAATCCCAACCTCTGATAAGATCAAAGAAATGACCCTTAAACAAGTTGCCTAAAAAAACCAGAAAACTCTTTCTGCAGGAACACAGCACTATCCAGAGTTTCTGGTGATTTTTATGATTTTTCATGTACAATATCTGACAATTATAAAAAGCATTCACAAAGAAGAAAAAGTGACAGAAGAGTAAGAAAAAAAAAACAGATCTACATGATATCCAGATATTGAAGTTATCAGACACAGAATTTAAAGTGGCCATAATTCATATTTTTAAATAATTAAATTATGAGATTCAAAAATTCAGAAGGAAATAGGAAATAATTTTAAAAGAACCAAATGGATTTTATAGAATTAAATAATATGCTGGCTCAAACTCAAAACTTAAAGAATGGGTTTAACAAACTATTAGAAACAAATGAAAAGAATATTTGTCAGCTAAAAAATAGGTAAGAAAAAATATTAGACCCAAATAAGAAGAAAGAAAATTA
>NW_023214654.1:0-601 GCF_002007445.2 Ailuropoda melanoleuca
CAGAGGCGGCTTCCTTGAGAAGCAACATTAAATAAGATCTGAGCAATGAGAAGGGAATACAAGAGCATTCTGGTCAGAACTGTGTGTGAAGTCCCTGAGTACTTGGAAAAACCCAGAAGGGGACCTGTGTGCTCTGCACAAAGTAGCTGGACAGGAACCAAGACGAGGACCAAGCCACAGCAAGGGGCCAGCTCGGCCTGAGCTCTGGGAGAGCATCAGGAAGCCACTTGGAGGGAACAGGCACGGTCACCATGATAGTTTTTTTAGCTGTCTCTGGCTGTAGTGAGAACACGCTGGATTTGGAGATGCTGGGGGATGCAGGCTAGCCAACTACTAGCATGTCGTCCTCGTCGAGGCAAGAGAAGAGAGGAGTGTGGACTCCTAGACCATGATTGGAGTGAGGTCTTGAGATGGACAGGTTGGAGAGAGGGTTGGAAATGGAGCAGGAGGCCCAGCCGTGAGGGACGATGATGTCAGCATTTGGCAGCCTCTTCCTGAGGTCCAGGGAAGCTGCACGGGCACACAGGTTGATCTGGTGGAGAAATACAGGACAGAGGGTGGAGGTGTGGATTGAGAAGAATCCACCTTGTAGCTGGTGACA
>NW_023214655.1:0-601 GCF_002007445.2 Ailuropoda melanoleuca
AAATATCCTTCTGTCATTGCAAAAACAACTTTAACTTGAGGAGGCAGGAAAATTTGTTTCAACAGAACTCACTCACAAGAACACAGGTAAGCAGCAATTTACCTTCTCAGTCCTACTAATCCATTCTTCCTTCCTTTTTTTTCTGTATTATTTCTATCTTTCTTCATTTTCTCTCTTGTAAAGAAATTATGAATATGGTTTGGAAATCCTTTCTAAGCTGTACTTGACAAAGAGCTAACTACAATATGAGTTGAATGAACAGAAGTCTATGAAGATAATTTTTTCTTTATCATAGAGTTTCCCTATATCCAAATTTAGTCCTTCCTAGAAATGTCTTGAAATTATGTCCTGTCTGGTGGCAATGACTGGATTAAGCTGTCCTTTGGATAACTTATTCTGTCTTTCAGTCATCACACACACATATCCAGGAACTTACTGGCTTTAATTTTTTTCATAAAATCCAAAATTTCCGGGATATACTAAGATTTGCAGAGATGAATAGGTCTCATTGTGATTCTTTCTTAAGTTTCTGATATTCAGAAGAAAAAGCACTTCTGTGTCTGCACTAGATGTGTGCTGCTGGACATTGTCATCCGAGAGC
>NW_023214656.1:0-601 GCF_002007445.2 Ailuropoda melanoleuca
TCAGGGCTTGTCGTTTGTTTCGGGGAGTGGGAGAAACAAGAGTTCCAAGCTCGTTCTGTGCTGCGAGGGAAGGGAATTTTCATATTGCTGTGTGGCCCGGACCCTTGGGTAGCCCCCCTCACTGTCTTCTCAGCATTATGGCTCCACATTGTGAGTTTGGGAATTCCTATTCTTATGGCTAAGAACATTCAAGATGTCATCATAAATCTAGGCTTCTGGGTATTGGGGTGGGGGAAAGCAGAATCCATATATGTTCTGGAGTCCTAAATTGTCATCGAGTATAAGATATACCCTGATTTAATAACATCTTTTTTTTTTTTTTGAGGGAGGTGGGGCCTGGAGAGAAGAAACGGCAGTATACAGGTGTGTATTGATTATAAAATACACTTCAATATCAGAAACATTAATATGTGAACAAATTGCCTTGAACAATTCTAGCCTTGAAAAATATATTATGAAATAATGGGAAAATAATGTTTTATTGAAATTGCATTATTAGACACTAGAAGGTTCTTTCTCTTTCAATTCCTTGGTGGGCCTTTGATGGTTAAGGTGAGCTTACAACTTTCGCTGCTTCTTGAAAGACAAGGGAGGGCTGGGG
>NW_023214657.1:0-601 GCF_002007445.2 Ailuropoda melanoleuca
AATAAAATCTTTTTTTAAAAAAAGAAAAAAACAAGAGACATACTTTAGGTTCAAAGACACAAATAGGTTGAAAGTAAAAGGATGGAAAATATACATAATCGCACAGTACTTAAAAGAGATCTAGAGATGCTATATTATCAGACAAAATAGACTTCAAGACAAAAATGGTTACTAGAGACCTGGAAGGACATTTTATGATGATAGAAGGATAAATCCATCAGGAAAACATAGAAATTATAAACATATATTTACCTAAGAACAACACCCCAAAACACATGAAGCAAACACTGACAGAATTAAAAAGAGAATTGACAATCTAACAATAATAGATGGAGGCTTTAATAACCCACTTTCAATAATGGATAGAACAACCTGACCTAAGATCAACAAGGAAATGGAAGACTTGAGAAACACTATAAATCAATCAGACTTAACAGACATTATAAAATACTGCACTCAGCAACAGCAGAATATACATTCATTTAAGTGTACATGGAATGGTCTCCAAAATAGACTATGTGTTTAGCCACAAAACAAGACTAATATGTTTTTTTAGAATATTTTATTTATTTATTTGAGAGAGGGAGACACACACACACAC
>NW_023214658.1:0-601 GCF_002007445.2 Ailuropoda melanoleuca
AATAACTCTTTTTTCTCTCATCCAATTCAAAGACAACTGCATAATTCAGTATTTACAAATCACTATATATAGGCACACAATAACTAACTATGCAATTTGTATGACAGTAGGAGCACAAAGTAGGAGAGCACAGAGCTATAAATAGGAACAAAGTTTCGTATACTAGTGAAATATTCCACTGTATGAATAGACCACATTTTGTTTATCAATTCATTAGGTGATGGACACTTGAACTTTTTTTACTTTTTGGGTATTACACATAATACTGTTATGAACGTATGTACGTAAATCTTCACGTGAACGTGTATTTTCTGTTCTCCTGAATCATACATTTTGAAGGGGTGAATCTTATGGTATGTGATTTGTATCTCAATAAACATATTCATGAATTATTTATAGAATAAGGTCAAGAAGCAGATGACTACCAGCTTCCCAAACTCTCTGAGACCCTGTCCAGTAACAGCCCCTACTCCTTATCACAGGGAACCACTGTCCAAACTCAGGAGAAAACTACCCCTCCGTGGTTGTTTCACTCCTTCCTTAGTGTTACCAACTACGAGTGCAGTCCTAAATAACAGTGTCTGCTTACTTTGCAGTTTAG
>NW_023214659.1:0-1199 GCF_002007445.2 Ailuropoda melanoleuca
ACAAATTGGGGTGTTGCTCTGAAGGAAGAGGAAACTAGTCCCAGAGGGCACATAACAGAGGAACCCGACCAAGGCCAGGTGTCAGTCAGGGAAGGCTTCTATGAAGAAGGCATTTTTTAGTTGGTTTGGCTGGAGTACTGCCGGCTCTTTGTAATAGTTTGTGTATTTTCTACTTCTGACAAGTTTCTGCTCATGTTCAGTTTCCAAATATGTGCCCAGAGAGTTCCCAGCTGTAATTTCCCTGAGTTGTTCCTTTCCTTAATTTTCACATTTCTCTTGGTTTCCAGGATCATTCATTACTTATATCCACCCCCTCCCCCATCTCTTTCTCCCTCATTCTGTCGATCAGGGGTGTGAACAATGGCCCACGTCATCCCTGGTCCCTCATGCCATCCCTGGCCTCTGAGGCATCACTTTAATGACACTGCTGACACCTACACAGTTCTCCTAAAATTCCTCCATTAGTCATTCCCTTTGGTCAGAGCTCTTAAGGTCCTTTTAAAATTCATAAATTCTCTCTGGGAAGGTGGCACATCTAGTCACTTTTTAGCTATTAGTTTTTCTCATCAACTAGGTTCAGAGAACAGGGCCATGAAGTGATTTTTAATAAAGCATTTGAAGAAGTGTGAAGCAATGCCTTGGAAGAGATGCTTTCACAAAAACTAAGCAGCCCTGAAGGGGTTCTAAAAGGACGTGGGAGATGCTGACAGAAGGGAAGAGTGACTCCAAAGCCAGCCTCAGAAAAAGATGGGCAGGAGGAATGGGGGCTGGTCATTCTGTTCCAACCCTTCATCTCTTCAGACTGACTTCTTTTGGCAAGGTGAGTTCTAGGTGACCACATAACTTATTGCCCTAACAAGGGCACTTTTGAGAATGAAATGGGGGAACTTTCAAAAATTATATAGGATCAACAGCTATAAACAAGGACTGTCCTGGGCAAACGAGGACACACGATCCCTCTAGTTAGAGGAGGTACTGGGGAGGAATCTCCCCGCAAGNCCCCACAAGGTTTAATAAGGAATTTTGCATCCCCCCTCACCAGGAGTCAACTAAGAAAAAACCCTGGTTCTTCCTCTTAGGTCCACACACAGTCACAAGACAATTATTCATTTGAATTTTAAAAAATACATTGACTCATATTTATGTATTCTTGGTTTAGAGTAAAAGGTGAAATGTTTTTACTCCAAATGGAGAGGTAG
>NW_023214660.1:0-601 GCF_002007445.2 Ailuropoda melanoleuca
TAAGGAAAAGTTTCTCTGAGGTTACCACCAGTTCACTGGAAACGTGAAATTCACATTTCTCTGATTAAGATTAGAAAATCAGCTTCACAGGATTGGGCAGGCTTTTATTTTTTATTAATTTAGGGTTTGAAGAGTCTCAATAAAGTATAAAATGGAATGAAAGAAAATATACTATATATATATGATATCATATATATGTAGATAAGTGATGCTTTACAATTTTTTATCAATCTATTAAGTTTTGTGAAGCTATGAAGAGATGTGGAGGAGAATCATTTTGAACGTGATGATCAGAAAAGATGACAGAGGAAAGAGAATGGGACCATCTCTTCTGGTGAGAGTGATGGGAAGAATCAGAGGTGAGAACTGGTATTTTGTGTCTGTGGCAGGCAATGGAAGAGTTTAACTGAACAGAGGTACAAGCTTCAGCGTATTGAGAAGTGATGCAGGCAATATGAAGACGTATTTGATGAGGAATCTCTCAGAGTCGGGGTGAAAGACTTAGAGGTGCTACGGGAGGACTGCTGTGTTACAGTGATGATGAAAGTTACCTCTAGTTATTCATTAGTTTGGACAAGAAACACACTGGAAATAGGACCAG
>NW_023214661.1:0-593 GCF_002007445.2 Ailuropoda melanoleuca
GTGCGATGCATTTGGGAATAACTGCATGTTTAT
Source organism: Ailuropoda melanoleuca (assembly GCF_002007445.2). NCBI lineage: Eukaryota > Metazoa > Chordata > Mammalia > Carnivora > Ursidae > Ailuropoda > Ailuropoda melanoleuca. Next base: position 34 of record NW_023214661.1, read on the forward strand.
ATGAAATTTCTTTTAAATATCAACAATCCAGAATAAAATGTGAAAAAAAAGCATGGCTGGGCAATGCATCTGTGAGTTTTTAAGCTAAGGAAGATATTTTTTAAAAATTGAAAAGAAGAGGAGATAGAAATACAAGGAGGTAAAGAAAAGCTGAAATTGAACTAGTTTGTCAATGGCAACTCATAGAAGAGATTCCTGACATAGGAAAATAGTTAATAAATGTTAGTATTTCCCTCAGGAGACTCAAGCATAATACCTTCTTGAGAACAATTTATTTCTTAATTTTGAGGAAAAGATCCTGGGAACTCTGATAAACTGGAAAAGGACTTAATTCCCTAATCTAGANAAGGACTTAATTCCCTAATCTAGAATGAATACAAGGCAATTAGACGTTCTGATATTGCCCTTTACCACACCTGGGAGTTGAGATGTGTGCCATCAGCAGTGGATCCGCACTTAGTGAAAGTAAAATAAAGGTACTTAGAATGACTCTTATTTTGTTCCAGAAAGAAAGCTACTCACAGGCTAACAATATCAGAAAACTAATTCTCATGAATGAT
>NW_023214662.1:0-601 GCF_002007445.2 Ailuropoda melanoleuca
AGAAGAAAGAAAGAAAGAAAGAAAGAAAGAAAGAAAGAAAGAAAGAAAGAAAGAAAGAAAGAAAGAAGGAATTTAAAAGATTACCAAAATATATAACTACTTGGAAATTAAGTGTGAAAAACATACTGTTTAATAACACTTGGATCAAAGAAAAGCAAAAGAATTATCTAGAAAACAGAGAAAAGGAGACACCCTGGAAAACTTATGGGGCCAGAAAAAGCTACCCTCAAAGGAAATTTTGTAGCCTTAAGTAACTCCATTAACAAGTGAAGAGAACTTGCTACTTGTCTATGACTCACTTTGCCTCAGCTCTGGAGCCGCACCTGCACCTCCCTCGTCTTCTCTGCCTCAGTCACCCCTCCCTTCCTCTGTCCTCAGGCATTGTCTTGCTTCGGTGAACCTGATTTGTTGGTCTTACTACATACAGCAATTCTTCTCAAACTTCAAGGAGCAAATACATCACCTAGGGCTCTTGTTAAATTGCTGATTGTTTCGGTAGTTCCGGGAGAGGCCTGAGATTCTGCCTTTCTAACAAGCTCCCAGGCGGTGCTGCTAATCCCCTCCCCACACCCATACTTTTTCTTTTTTTTTTTTTTTTAGG
>NW_023214663.1:0-601 GCF_002007445.2 Ailuropoda melanoleuca
ATACTTTCTTTTAGTTTATTCCCCATTTTGTTTTTCACCTTTGACCTAGTTTTTCTTTCTTCTTTTGATAACTGGTTTGCCTTTGATCAACAAGAGTGAACGTTCAATGATCAGAATACAAGTCTTACTTCAAAGATCAGAACAGTTTCTTGATGGCCAGTCTTATGAGTAATCCAGTATTAACTAGTACATTTAGCTGGAGTATGTGTCTATGAAAGAAAAAAGTACTTTAAAATATGCATCTAGCTATGAATAGGCCTCTCATAGACTATCCAAATATAAGTGCAATGATGATCATTATGTTTACTATATATGTTCAGACTTCGTATTTCAGGTGTTTATATGATCTAATTTCTAAACTAAGGCAATGCCTTACTCTAAAAGCATTTACACATAAAATAATACCTTTATTAATGTGGTTTACTTTTTCTAAAATTTTCACCTTTTGGTTGAAACACCAAACTAATATGATTTCCTCATTCTTTATATTAATTTCTCGTGCTAACCTTTCTTATGGTTGGCTCTGAACTAATCACTAAATAAAAAGACAAGTTCTTAACAAGCTAATATCTGTTTATAAACTTATTTAGGGGTAACATAG
>NW_023214664.1:0-601 GCF_002007445.2 Ailuropoda melanoleuca
AAGTTCATTATATATTTCAGGTAGAGCGCTTTTTACTCTCCAATTTATTGTAGAATGTTCGCATAAGTACCCTCCTTTGTTACCTGTTAATTCTCATAGAGCTAAAAATACAATGTGATCAATTAAATATTCATGGCCAGTGAGGAGCCCATTGGAAAAATCTATCTTTTCATATATTTTATGCATCCATAACTAGTTTCAATGTGTGAAGAAGGAGAGCTGTGTTAGATGTTAAAAAAATTAATTGCCACTGTTCTAAAGCTATATTGTTAAAACAAATCGTGCGGTATGTAGGTCTTTTTTTCTATTATTTTTTTATTCACTAAATATTTTAAATTAAAAGCTTCATTTGCCCCAAAGATTTTGCTATCCACTAAAAATTCAAGGATGAACAGAAATATCTTTCCCCTTTCCCTAGATCTTGGATTCTGTTGGAGGACTGCTCATATAAACAAAGAACTGTGGTAAAACGTGATAAAGTGGCCACAATAAAAGCATATAAAAATGTTCGCCTCATTTATAACTTCCCATTTTTCCACTTCTTCCTCATATAATAAAGTACGATGATCTATTAAAATGCTTTGATACGCTGATGTGCCTT
>NW_023214666.1:0-601 GCF_002007445.2 Ailuropoda melanoleuca
GAAATGACTGATAGTACATCTGGTCCTATTGGGAGGAAGGAAAAAAAAGACAACATATGAGTTATTTAGTTACTCTGCTTGCTTACTTACCTAAAAAGATTTAGGAAATTATTTTTAATTGCATTTATAATGATTTAATGAGCAAAACAGTTAATTCTAACTTGTGGAAGTTTATTTTTAGTCATCTGTGACATGAAACCTATGAGATTTCATGAGTTTTTCTTGTTAATTCACTAACATAAAAAGGTGACCTGTCTCCATGTTTCACTGCAAGTCATGTGTACAAACTGCTTAATTTGACTTCCATCATTTGTGAAATGAAAACTAGATTAAATTAGTTTAGAAATTTATGAAGCAAGAATAACATGTGTCAAATCATAACTTCAAATTTGTTTTGAATCTCACTCTCAAAAAAAAATGGAGAAAATAAAGTTACACATAATTCAAGTATTTAGACATAATCAAAAGTACAAAATCATCTTGGACCAACATTTTCTACCTTTCATTTTCTTGTGCAAACCTTAAAACAACACATTCTACCCTATTTTAACAAACGTTATTTCCTTTTCCAAGATTAACATAAAAATATGTGGCCTATTAT
>NW_023214667.1:0-601 GCF_002007445.2 Ailuropoda melanoleuca
ACATGAATAAAAAGAAGGGAAAGTTAGTTAACAAATATTTGTTTAACAACTGCTGTGTTCAGAACCCTGTGTTCAGCAGCTCAATGGACAAAGGTGGTGCAAAGAAAACAGAAGTGCTGAGAGGCTTACTGCATAAGTGGGGGCCTGAGGACTGAAAAGACACGGGGAAATGATTTACAAAGTCACATAGCAGAAGTCCTGAGTTACATAAGACAAGTGGAACAAAAGAAACAAAATGGCAGGATGAGTATTGGCATTATACCCCTACATCTGTGCTCAGAACATGGCTTTGTCACCTGACAGCCATGTGAACTTGGGAAATTTACTTACACTCGGAAAATGTCACTTTCCCCTAAGTAATACGGGCTTCATATTCTTTATGTAATAGGGTCAGAGGTAATACCTGTAACATACCGCGCACAGTATCTGGCACACACACAGGCAAAGACAGCATGGTACCTGCCGTGTCGATGGCCATGGTGGGTGTTAATTTCTGTCACTGTTGTTGGTGCTGCTACTACCAGTGCCACCACTGCTTTCATTACCACAATTATGATTTTAATTGCTTTATCCTTCCAATCATTACCCATCCATTTGGAAG
>NW_023214668.1:0-601 GCF_002007445.2 Ailuropoda melanoleuca
GGTATTTATTGAGAAACTGTGTGGTCCTGACCATCCCGAAGACCTAGCAGGGGAGGAAAGGTTCAAGGCCAAGCAACGGGACAGGGTGCTGTGCAGCTCCGAGTGCGGGCTTCGCAGAGACGCAGCTCGGTAGTGGAGTCGGGTGTGGAAGGAGTTTCGGCTGCTTCAGGGGGACGGGAGCTCTCGGAGAGGATCAGATTTGCAACATTTTTTATAACAAAGTTTGTAACCTGACTCAGCAGTACCCACCACCCTTTTAAAAAATATTCAGCCAAGAAAAATAAAATCTCTTCTCATGCTCTTTTCTGTCCATGGACCTACCTAAAAGAAAAAAAGAAAATTCTCTTTTGAGACCAATTTATTGCCATTCCTAACCAGTTTACCAGTAATACAACGTGTAGGTATTTGATTTTCTCTATTATACGAGCTGCAAATGATACACATCGGTTCCAAAATAACTGTAGGACTGGAGGGTCCCAAAGCAGTAATGAGAGATGGCTTGGCAGCCCCTGCCTGAACCCCTGGGGGCCAGGACCCAGGGTGCCAGCGCTGGGACAGGGCTGCAGAACAGACCACTGTGGGCCTCACCCCAAGTTACCCC
>NW_023214669.1:0-601 GCF_002007445.2 Ailuropoda melanoleuca
AAATAAGTAAAATCTTTTTTAAAAATCAATTTTATGGATTTAAAAAACCAGGAATCAAATGTTGATTTACTAGTAAAATGTTGATTCCATGAAGAGTAGGAATGCTAAGGGATATGCTCAGAACTTCGCATGGGGACAGAGAAAAACAAGCTAACAGTATGGACTTGAGGGGGTCAAGGTGAAAAATCATAAAATCACTTTCTGTTTGCAACGTTCTCAGTCGGGCTCATGCAACAAACCAGTTCCACTAGGGGTCAGGCTTTACTTGAAGTCTATGCCAGTCCCTGTCAGTGAGGTATCAGAGCTGGGTTCCCTTCTCCCACCCCCGCCCTCCCCTTTCCTCCTTTCTTCATTCCTCCCTGCTTCCCTCCTTGTTGTCCATTCAGCATGTGTATTTTGAGCACTGGCTGTACACCAGGCACAGTACCAGGTGCTAAAAACACAGGTAGGACTCCCCCAGTCATAAAGGCAAGAGTAGCAAAGGGGACTTTGACAAAGTAAATTGTGGAAACAAAATGACAAACCCCATAGGCTTGAACTCAACCTTGGTTAGAAAAGGTAATTAGACCAGAATCTAACCACCTGATCAAGAGTTAATAAT
>NW_023214670.1:0-183 GCF_002007445.2 Ailuropoda melanoleuca
GACGGCGACAGCCTTGCGAGAGTGGCAGGCATCTCTCTCCAGCTCTTTGCCCAGGTCTTGGGCTATCTTCCCGTAGAGGTTTCTAACCTGGCATGAGAAGTTCATCTCCCTATACAGGCCGGCCAGCTTCTTCTTCAGGGCCAAGCACCGATCTTCCTCTGGAAACAGTTTTCTGTGAAGTTG
>NW_023214670.1:219-904 GCF_002007445.2 Ailuropoda melanoleuca
TGCATTCTGGGCTTTCAGCTTCAGCTGCTGAATCTCACGGTCCAGCTGGGAAATTTCCTCCCGCAAGGACGCTTCCTGGGTTTGCAGACTGTGTGTTCGTGGTGTCAGCGCTGCGATCTCTGCCCTTTCTGCCCACGGTTGTGTGGCTCTGGCTTGCTGTTGGCCATCGGGACTTGGGGGGTCACAATGTAGCAACTTCTCCAAGTCTGTGTTCATCGCAGACAAGCACAAGGCTTGTAATGTGGGAGGACTGGCCACCACCCTGGGTGTCTTGAGGGTGTCATCGGCTTGTGTGGTTGGGCCAATGTCCTCACTGCCAGCTGCACAGATGTTGTGGTGGGCAGAACACCTCTGGCCCAGTGCCTTCGCGGTTCTTAGAGTGAGTCGTCTCTTCAGGAGGAAATCGAGCAGCATGGTGCATAGCAGCATCGCCCAGGGCAACACAGAGAGGAGACTTGGGCTGGATCTCCAGCTCTGAGAAATCAGCAGCAGCTCACCCCACAGCTGCTCCAGGACCAGCTGGAAAGCGGATCCGCTGGCCAAAGGCGGGCTCTCCATGGCTGCGTCGGGCTCNTGGGCTCCACAGCAATGCCTGCGAGTGCCAGCATCCTGTAGCCACAACTGACCGCTCAGAACCCTGTGGAGAGTTCCACTTATGAGGTCAACCAGTGCCTGGCAACCAGAA
>NW_023214671.1:0-601 GCF_002007445.2 Ailuropoda melanoleuca
ACTTTTGACTATGACAAGAAAATAAAACTACTTCTATAATTAAAATTTATATAATTTTTATAATTTCAATTTTAAAAGTCATTCAAGTGCCATTCCATACAAAAAATATTTAACATACTTAAATGTTCAGGGTATTTTACACCCTAAATTACTATGGCAAACTAACTTCTTTCCTATGTCCAACAGAGGCCTGAATATTTCTTCTCTGGAAAGAGTGAACACAGCTTTTGGTCTTAGGAAAACCTACCTCAATGGAGGCACCTTTACAGAGAAACAGAGGCCTGCAAGAGTGTTATGTAAGGAAGAGTGCACCTACTTCCAGCAGGAGACTAGAAGAGAATTCTCTGGGCAATCTTATTATCTGAAGAGAAAAAATTTAAAGATACAGACATCCCAGTTCTCACACGAATGCCACAGCCAGATCCTTCCATACGGAAGCCCAGAGTTAGCAAGCCCTACCTCCCTCCTCCCTCCACCATCTAGTGTCTCACTCTGAAATAGGAGTGAATTTGGAGGATGGTCTCCAATTGGAAAAACAGTGGCCCAAACAAATGGGGAGGGGGACAGTTAAAGCAGTCTGGAGAAGAGAGAGTCTAAACAG
>NW_023214673.1:0-569 GCF_002007445.2 Ailuropoda melanoleuca
TTTTCCTTGTGAGTAAAGATCCAGGATTTGGTGGCAGATGTCTATTAGAACATCCACAGGGACATCCTGCACAAATTGCTCCCACCATCTCCTATACATGGGTTTGGAGGTCCATTCTTGTATTTCAAATTTGCACAAACGTCCTGCGAGATACGTCACTGCCACTGCTATGATTTCTGGTTCCCACTGCAGTGACAAGGTCGTGCAGAGACTGGTTCAACAAGAAAAAGGGGTGACGTGACTTGGAGCCAACAGCTATGTTACCCAATACACGGAGAGTAGATAGCACAACTAAATGTCAGTTTGTTTATTCCTCTCTAATTGACCAAATACAGAATCAGAAATAAAAGCAGCAAGTTTTAAGCTTCTAAAGGTACCAAAATAAGTTACTTTAGTCATAATTACTATTTGTTCTTTAAAGAATCAGAATGCTAGCACATTAAAAAATTACTATGCCACGAAATACAAATAAACATAGCNCATTTCTTCTACTTTCCTGGCCAGAAAGAGACAACAAGCTCCCATCACATATCTTGGGAATTGTTTGAAGGAATGAAACATATAGAAGT
>NW_023214674.1:0-601 GCF_002007445.2 Ailuropoda melanoleuca
AACTGAACAGTTGGGCAGTTTCTCAAAAAGTGAAACAACAATTACCATATGACCCAGCGATTCCATTCTCAAGTCTATGCCCTAACGAACTGAAAACACGTACTCAAACCAACACACGCGTGCACACGTTCATAACAGCACTATGCACGACGGGCAAAAGGTGTTAACAACAGGAATGTCCACCAGTGGAGGAATGGACAAGCAGCCCGTGGCACACCCAGGCGGTGGAATACTAGCCAGCCAGTGAAAGGAGGGAAGTACAGATACATGTTTTCACACGGAGGAACCTCAAAAACATTATGCTAAGTGAATGCAGCTAGGGCACAAGACCCCCTGCCGTAAGGTTCCCCTTCCACGAGCTATCAAGAATAAATAAATCTACAGAGACAGAACGCAAAGTGGAGGCTGGCAGGGGCTGAACTGGGGAAGTGGGAAGTAACTACCAGATAGGAACAGAGTTCCCTTTTGGGTGACGACAAACTTTCTGGAACTGGATGCAGGTGTTGGTTGCACAACACCGTGAACGTATTAAATGCCACCCAATTCTTCCTTTTAAAATGGCTAATTTATGTTATGTGAATGTCAACTCAATAAAAAAAAA
>NW_023214675.1:0-601 GCF_002007445.2 Ailuropoda melanoleuca
CTTTTTCTTTAGGCATTTGTTGGTTTTTATTTCTTTTGGCTGTTTTAAGCTCTTAACAGTTTGGTAATTCTTTGTTTTCTCTCTATATCTAAGGATGAGTGGATATAGATCTTATTGTGAGCCCTTTTCATCTTGGGTACAGTGTGCAGTGGCTTATTTTGCTTAAAGTATGCACATAAAAAATCAGTCATTGTTTTATGGGACCATTAAATGCTGAAATGAGGAGATCTTTTCATTACTATACAAATATATACATTAGCTGTCCCAATTCTCAATTTCTTAAGAGAAGAATCATTTTGATGGAGCAGGGATGGATGTTGAAACTTCTTATTCTCTGATTCTACTTTGCCTATAAATCTCATGTAAGGTTATTATTGTAAACCTATTTTTTAAACTATTGTTTTAAAGTAATGGTGAAGGAGAGAAATAATATCTGTAGCAAATCCGCAGCTTTCAACAAAACTCCTCCTTTCTTCTGTGTTCTTATTTCCTCAAAGGGTCAACTTTAGGTCTTGCACAAATGGTCTTCGAAACTGACCAAAGACTGGGTAATAAAAATGACTTAGTTCATTTTGCAAATCAAATACGGGACAGATAAAGA
>NW_023214676.1:0-601 GCF_002007445.2 Ailuropoda melanoleuca
CAGATTCATCATAGTAATATAACGGAGCCAAGGAGGCTTGTCTTTTGGGAATCTTTAATTTACCACTCAGTCCTGACTATGTACTCAGCCAGAGAACCCGCACACATAATATAAACAAATCCTGCCCTTTGGCAATTCGTGTTGTCATAAGCAAAGACAACACTCTCACAGTTCCGGCGAAGACACAAAACTTCATTTAGTGATTAATGTAAACCAGTCATGAATTATGTTCCTGTAAAAGCCTAGGGGGAGAGGCTCTTCACATCGCCTTGTGCTTTTGGTCATGTATTTCTCTGCATTTCCCAGCACTCCTGTTTATCACAGGAGCAGAGCAACGCACGGTCGGATGCACTTTATACTTTATCCACTCAGGCACCTCACTAGTAGTGAGGAAAGGGCTGCTGTGTCAGGAGCATGCATCCAGTCTTTTTGCGGCGGAAAGGCAAGACTGGCTTTCACAGAATTTTAACAAAGTGCTTATTACTAAAAGCAGGAAAATCATCCCGGAATCCGTAGCGAATGCGGCGATTCAGCGGAAGACATGAGGTGACCTTAGTTCCGTTGCTGCGTCTTGAACAAGTGTATTGTTCGGTCCGTTCTG
>NW_023214677.1:0-601 GCF_002007445.2 Ailuropoda melanoleuca
TCCGTGTGAGCTCTAGCAAGACAGGCGACCTGCCTGCCTCGTTCACACAGTCAATGGTGGGGTAGGGAATAAAATCCATTCAGATCTGGCTTCTAAACCCAAGTTCTTCCCATTCCCAAATGCTGCCTCTGGAGCTGTGAAAAGGATTAAATGCGATTTTTCATGCAAAATGCCCAGCCCGGGGCCTGGACCCCACAGGTTGCTGGGAAGGAGCTACTATGTTTCCATCAGCAGCGTGTCCCTTCTCTGCACACCCCATCCACGGCGTCATCCTCCCAGATGGAACACAAGGGCACATTTCCCCCTTGTAATAATTAATACATGTGCCAACATGTTTATGGAAAATCGCTCACACTACGCCCTTCATCTCTAAGGACCCAATCATGTTTGGCAAGCAGGCTCCCAGATGCGAGGCTGGTTCTCTCAGCCAAACAAAGGGGAGGAGATTATCCAGGAAGTTCTGACAAAGAAAGCAATTACTCTAGTCTGACGGATGTGGCTTACTCATGCCAAAACTGGGGCTTTTTGCCTGAATTACCTGAGTGATGTGTCTGCATAAACCCAGACACATTTGGTTAATTTTCTTAATGCTTCTTCCACA
>NW_023214678.1:0-601 GCF_002007445.2 Ailuropoda melanoleuca
CTCTGTGCTGTTTAATTGCCAACAGCCCACAATAACCTATCTGAAGCTTATGATCACACATTTTCAAGTAGAGCAGTATGGACAATAAGCCACAAAATCATTTAGGAGCAAAACCTAGCATAAGGCATGAAGAAACACCAGTCCACAAATCTCACGTCTTGTGATGTCAGTTAAATGCCGAAGGTGAATGACAAATTTGGCCTTGGGCTTCCTGGCTTCTCAGACAAATGGGGAAAACATGGTTATAGCCGTGGTTCTCAAACTTTTTGGTCTCAAGCTCCTTACACTTATTAGTGGACTCCAAGAGCTTTTCTGGTGGTGGTATATGCTAACATCTATCCATATTTATCTTATTAGCAATTAAAATTTAAAATATTAATGAACTTTTAAAATAAACCTATCACATATTAATATAAATTGTACTCATTAAAAGCAATTATATTTTCTCCAAAAGTTTAGAAGACTGTCATTTACATTTTCACAAATCCTGTTAACATCTGGCTTATTGAAGGCAGCTGGATTCTCACATCTGCTTCTGCATTCAATCTGTCATGACATCACACGTGTGTAACCCCTGGAAAACACCACTATACACCCACAC
>NW_023214679.1:0-601 GCF_002007445.2 Ailuropoda melanoleuca
ATTTATTTATTTACTTGAAAAATATTAATTAACCAAGTGCCATATAAAAAAAAAACCAGTTTGCTAAACACCATCGAGGGACACAGAAATGATTAATACACGTTTTCTGCCATCAAGGACTTCATTAATGTAGTGAGTCACTCCTCAAGCAGTTATTAGGCACCTCTGATGAGCCAGGAACAATGGAGTGCACTGGCACACACAGATCAAAGGCCGGGTCCCCGTCTCAAATCGTGGTCTGATAAGAATGACAAGTGAACAATCCATGGCATTTGGTTTGTCAATTTTTAGCACAGAGCAAGTAAAAGCCATTATTTACCGTGCATTTATCAGCAGTCAATGAGCCAAGCACTTTATTTTTATTATTTCACATCATTGTCAGAAAAACTTAGAGGCATTGGCCTTATATTAATCCATGCCGTAGATGGGAAAAGCAAGGCTCAGGAAGGTTCAATAATGTTCGCCAAACTCGCACAGCTAACGCGTGGCAGAGCCACGGCTCAAGCGTGGTGCTCAGATCCCACAGCTCCTGCTAGGACCTCAGGGCATCACCTCCACCCTGCGCGGCCCCGGCTGGAAGGGCTAATCTACACCCACACCC
>NW_023214680.1:0-601 GCF_002007445.2 Ailuropoda melanoleuca
TTGTGTTTTGTCTTAAACATACATATGTCTAGGCCATTCCCAGTCACACTGAATCAGACTACAGGGATAGACCAGGAATCTGTATCTTTAACAATTTCCCAGGTCAACTTTATGCATACCAGAGTTGGAGAACCAGTGGAATAAAAGGCAAAATCTTTCCCTCAATAATTCTGAAATAAGATACAAAGAAATTATAATTTTTTTTTCAAGATATACTGATGAGAGGGTCATAGAACCTCTTAAGGATTATGCTCAAGTATGGAAACCTAGATTCTTCTCTTCTTAAGAAATAAATTATTTTAAATCTTCAGCATCTAATCCAGTGTTCAGTGTCTCTGTGGACTCTCAGTGGTATGGTAATCTTAACCATAACAAGTATCATACTACTCAAAATTAAAATTGAAAGACTGCTTAGAGGTTAGCTAGTCCAACTTCATCACTTTACTGATACACAAGGGATAAGAAAAGGAAAAGAAGAAAAGTATATGTCTAAGACGTTTACTTATTTTATAACTATAAAATAATAGAAAGTCTAAAATAAATTCCAACAATAGAAAATATAGATATTTCTCCTGGATGGACTCTCATGCAGCAAATAAAA
>NW_023214681.1:0-546 GCF_002007445.2 Ailuropoda melanoleuca
TTTACGTCTTGTTACACTTTCTTATCTTACTTCTTTTGCAGGATTACCTGAATTTAACCTAGGACTAACATAAGATCTATTTCTAAGTAGATCCTTCACTGTATTGATATATCTGAATATTGTATATATGCATATCAACAAATTCACTATCTCATTCTTTTAAAGGTTTTATTTTAAAGTAATCTCTACACCCAACATGGGGATCAAACTCACAACCCTGAGATCAAGAGTCACATGCTCTACCAACTGAGCGAGCCGGGCACCAACACCATCTCATTTTTTAAATTAGAGTTTTTAAATGTGAATTTAAATGATATGTGTACATTGTACTATGGAATAATATTTCCTTTTCTTGTACTGAAATAAGAAAAGTGATTTACGTTACCCCAAATCAAAATAAAAACTAAAAATTAAGTTAATATTCATAGAGACTAACACTGCAGATCAGTTTTTATACTACAAAAACAAAAATCATATAGTCTTTCAAATTAATATATCTGACTGTCTTTCTCTAATGCTCCTGCTTCACCTGCAGCACATCAGACA
>NW_023214682.1:0-601 GCF_002007445.2 Ailuropoda melanoleuca
TTAATACCCATCACCAGCCTATCCCAATCCCCCACCCCCCTCCCCTCTGAAGCCCTCAGTTTGTTTCCCAGGGTCCACAGTCTCTCATTTTTTTAAAAAGTTAAAAACAGAGTTACCCTATAGCCCAGCAATTGTGCTCCTAGGCATTTATCCAAAGGACAAAAACATAGTGATTCGAAGGGTCACATGCACCCCGATGTACATTATAGGAGCATTGTCCACAATAGCCAAAATATGGAAAGAGCCCATATGTCCATCGACAAATGAATGGATAAAGAAGATGTTATATATATACAATAGAATATTATTCAGCCATCAAAAAGAATAAAATCTTAACCATCTACAACAATATGGAAGGAACTAGAGGGTGTTATGCTAAGCAAAATAAGTCAATCAGAGAAAGACAAATATATGATTTCAGTCATATGTGGAATTTAGGAAGCAAAACCGATGAACATAGGGGAAGGGAAGGAAAACTAAAATAAGACAAAATCAGAGATGGAAACAAACCATAGAGACTTTCAACTAGAGGAAACAAACCTATGGTTTCTGGAGGGGGATGGGTTGGGGCTGGGGTATCTGGGTGATGGGCATTGAGAAG
>NW_023214683.1:0-601 GCF_002007445.2 Ailuropoda melanoleuca
AAAAGTATGGGAGAATACAAATAGGTATGTCATGCCAGGATCATATGCTCAAATTAGCTATTAAGCTATTTTGAATAGGTCAATAAAAAATGTTAATACTAATGTGTTTTAAGTACTATGAAATTCCCATAAGTGTATTTTTCAGAACATTTTTAATGTCTAGACATGGTACTGGGAATTTTAGGTTATCTTATTTTAATTTTCACCATAATTCTGTGAGATAGAAACTGGAACCAGCCCAAACACAGGCCTATTCTCCATCAGATCACTTCTAGGAAATAATACATATGAAAATTTAAGAACAAGAAATTGGTTGAAACTATATGTGCCCACATAGCCCTTAGAACATCATGTACTCTAAAGGTTTTTGTACCATATTTGAAGTCTTTGGCTTACTGTGATGGCACCTGGGATACTGTATTTTACATCTTTTTCTACTGTTGAAATTATGTACCCTAATCCCACATAGTTACTAAGTGATAGAAACTGTAATTCAAATCTAGGTCCATCTCATTCTGAAATTGATGTTTTCAGTACTTTTGCTCTAAAGCTTCTAATGGCTATACTGATTACATGTCATTCAAGTGCATACAAAAGGAAA
>NW_023214684.1:0-601 GCF_002007445.2 Ailuropoda melanoleuca
GGGTGAGTTCCTCCATCACTGGTGCCCCAGTTTCCTCATTGGAACGATGGGGAGGATGATAATAATGGCACCGACCTCACAAAGCTGTTGTACAGATTAAGTCAGTTCACCTGTGAGCAGTATTTAGAACTGCACTTGGAATATGTAAACATTCAAGAAATCTTAGCTTTAATCATTTGCTCCAAGACAGCAATGTCATCTATAGGGACAAATGGCAAAGTTGAGTCACAGGCTTGTGGGGAAGACATCTGGGGGACAGGTTGGCATTTACTGAAGCCTTTCCCGGGACACTGGGTCAGACAGTGGAGGGCTCTTTCCCTCTGTCAGGTACAACACTGCTGCTCCCTCAGCCTCTCCCTCACTCCATTTCGCTCTTTCCCCTGCTCCTCCCCAAGACCGACCTCCACGTCATCAGCCTCACCATGAGGCATTTCTGCACCTGGAGATCATCCTCAGGGCTGGGGCCATAGGTCAAGTCTGATGAGTCCCTCACCCCTTGCCTCGGCCTCACCACCCAGGACAACAGGATTGTGGGCCCAAGTCCTCGTCTGCCTCTTACGAGATGGTGGGACTTGCCTGGAAGTGGCCCTCCTGGATCCCG
>NW_023214685.1:0-1008 GCF_002007445.2 Ailuropoda melanoleuca
TTTTTAATGAAACAGGAAGAGATCACTCAGCATAGATGGGTTCTTGCCTACATTAGAGTGGCCAGAAGGGATGCAAAGATGTTGCCTTTGTCATAAAGTAATCACATCCCACCTTCACTGACAGGATAAAAACAAACAAACAAACAACAAAAAAGCCTGGTCACTGTCTGGCCAGCCATCTCCCTAACGTTGAAGAGAAAATTTCTAGGTTCCTTTAGTATCTGCTACTGCAATACAACCTACAATCCTAATACTCTATGTATCTGTCACATTTTTATACGAAATGCTGCCCTTCGCAGAAGAGGTCAAAACGAAATGTAAAAGGAGCTCAGAGCTAAGGTATGTGCAATACTGATTAGTCACTGAGAGGTCTGCTGCTTCGTCTCTTCCTGTTCTCCAGGCCACCCACTCGTCTTTTGTTAGCTGAACGTGCCTTTGGATAAATCTCCCTCCAAACTGCCCCAAACCATACCAATACGCTAGGTGTGCTCTTTTGCAGTTCTTTCAGGGGAACATCATTTCTTAGTCTTCTTTGGCTCCCTGACACCATGCACAGAGCCCGTTACACAGCAATTGTTTAATCAATGTTCCACGGAGGCATGCCATTCTTTTTATTTCCCTCAAGTAACTTCATCATTTTAATTTTTAAAGTAAGTTTCTAGTCCCTCCGGTTCCACATTGTCTGTGACAACTTCCCAGACTGAAGCCTCCTCGTTTATGTAATTCCCACACCTGCTCAGTGGCCCGCCATCAAACAGTGTACCCACCTCATCATGTGTATGACTTATATAATAAAAACACTGGAGAATGGAGTTGGGGTCAGATTATTGGAATCAAGCAACGGAAGAAGTGGAACTGAGCTTTCAAATATTCTAGTGTGGTTCNACTTTCAAATATTCTAGTGTGGTTCAATGACAACTTATTTTTAATTTTTCCGTAACTCATGTGAAAAGCAATTCCCGACGACAAATCCCATTAAGTACCTAATAGAAGGTAAACAGGCACTGC
>NW_023214686.1:0-601 GCF_002007445.2 Ailuropoda melanoleuca
AGAGGAGCCTGACGTGGGGCTCGATCCCATAACGCAGGGATCACACCCTGAGCCGAAGGCAGACGCTTAACCGCTATGCCACCCAGGCACCCCAAGATGGCTACTATTATTATCCTCATTTTGAAGATAAAGAAACGAACACGGAGGTTAAATAACTTGCTCAAGCTTACACAGTTAGTGGCAGAATCAGGATTCATAGCCAGGTTTTTCTGGGCGAGAACTCCCCACTGTCTTTGTTTTTGAGTATTGTTGCCACAAAAATGATTCCTTAGTTTCAGGTATACGACATAGTAATTGGACAAGCTTATACATGATGTCATGTTTACCACAAGTATATCTACAACCATCTGTCACCGTACAAGCTAATATCATTGATGATATTCCTTATGCTGTACCTTTCATTCCTGTGACTTGGAAGCCTTCAGAATTGGAAGCCTTCACGCATTTTGCTGACCTCCCGTCCCCCTCCCCTCGGGCAACCATCAGTTTGTTCTGTGTATTTATAGGTCTGATTCTGCTTTTTGTTTGTTATTCATTTTTTTTAAAGATTTTATTTATTTATGTGACAGAGAGACAGCCAGCAAGAGAGGGAACACAGCAG
>NW_023214687.1:0-601 GCF_002007445.2 Ailuropoda melanoleuca
CTCCGGAACACAGTTTTTAGGACGTATAGGCCTTCAGAGTTAGAAGCATTTTAATCCACTCTCTAATCTAGAGTTGATGAAACAAAGTTTCAGAGAGATGAAGTAACCTGCCCCAGTTTATAACACCTTGGGACTCCTATTCCAGTGCTCCTCCCTCATCATAGAGCTTGCTACCAAACTCTTCCCAATATTCATCTTGAGAAAAACTAGTTGTGAGAACCTGAGACCCCATAATCAATGCTGGAATAACTTCAGTTTCTAAATCCACCATTTGAAAAGCTGATAGGAAGCCAGAGAAGGGGAAGAGGTGGCCATCGCAAGATATTGGGGAAGGAAGATCAAATTCTCGAGGGTAACGGGTTCCCGGACAGACTGCTGCTCTTCCGACTCAGGCTCACAGGAATCTTCCTGGAGAGCATCCTGGAAAGAAAGAAGTAGAAAGGTTTCACTTGCTCAGTCTCTCCTTTCTCAATAAGACAAGTAAACGTTGGCAGCCCATCCACCTGAGAACCTGAGAATCCACCATCAGAGATGAGGTCACCGAACATAGGGACAGTGCCCGAAGCTCCTTGCTGAGGGAGTCAAGACAAACCTTTCTCTC
>NW_023214688.1:0-601 GCF_002007445.2 Ailuropoda melanoleuca
AGTATTTCTTCAAGCGGGGGGGGGGGGAAGTCGCTTTGACTAAATTGTTAACCGTTAATGAAACTGATGGTGACTTGAGTTCCACCAGCACATTTGCGTTCCAGAGCCCATAAACTTTGACCCAGCATCGTGTTGTAACTGTACCATTTCCCTTCGTGAAATTTGAGAGGTGTTGTTTTGACATTGTTTCATTTCGTTTCATTTCCTCCTGAAGGGTGGGCTTGTTTCTCAATGTAGGCGAGGCAAAAGGGAGAAGTATTTTAAATCGCTGTGATAGCCCCAGTCGGTGCTATCTTCTGGTGCCTGAGAAGGACCCCCAAGTTCTCTTCTCCTCTCCTACAATATTTGGGCTTTTTCCCGTTTCTGAGATTGACAAATATCGTCCTTTCCTTTGTTCCCCCCCCTTCCGCTTGCCCCCAGCATTTGGGTGCCTTAACAAGAAGGGGTTTTTTTGTTTGCTTTTTAAAGATTTTATTTATTTCATAGAGAGAGAGAGACAGCCAGTGAGAGAGGGAACACGAGCACCGGGGGTGGGAGAAGAAGAAGCAGGCTCCCAGCAGAGGAGCCTGATGTGGGGCTCGATCCCATAACGCCGGGATCA
>NW_023214690.1:0-601 GCF_002007445.2 Ailuropoda melanoleuca
TCTTTTTTGCTGCTGTTACGAGTCCAGCCAAATGATTTCAACCTCGTAACACTTCAGTCTCCCCTACTATCATCCCTAGAGCTTCTCCTCAACCATAAAACAATTTTGTTCATTGGTAATTTACACATTTTCTAAACTGGGGCAGTAGATCCATGTTTACTCCACTGATATTGATGTAGGTGATGGAACCTGATTAGAGGTCACCTTGGCTGGGTACTTACACTGATTATAAAACTATTTAACATAACACAATAGTATCTAATGTAAAATGATCTAATTTCTCCAAAACTTCTTATTAACACATACCTTGCATACAAATATTAATTTGGGTAGAGCTAAAGGTCATTGTACCTCAATCTCTAGGTGGGTGCCTGGGACAGTCCATGAGTCACCATGAGGTACGAAGACTATATAGTTGAATGAAAAAGGTCTGAAGATTTCAGCCAGAGACTTTCCATCAGACAAGTCAGGAGAAGAGGGCAGGAGGGTATGGGACCTCATAGTTCTTCTCCTTAGTAGTGAGGAATTCCCTTGAAGTCACAGATTTCTGAGGGACTCTGTCGTACCACACCCATGCTATGATTGCCATGCACAAGTGAAC
>NW_023214691.1:0-601 GCF_002007445.2 Ailuropoda melanoleuca
CAGAAGCCATGTTACATGGGTTGGGTTTGTATAACACGCTAAGCCACAAGCAAGCAAGCCACATTATGTTAGTTGGGTTTATTGCTCAGTAGAAAACGAAGGCTGCTGTTTATCCCACTGAAATAAAGATGCAGATTTCTGAGTAGACATGCGTATCATTGTAATGGTTTATAGCTGCAGTCCTAGCACTGGAAATCAGATCCATCAAACTAAATAAGATTATCTTAAATGTTTATCCTGGAGCCAAGCAATTTAACATTTACCTTAAAGATAAAAGCAACAGGCAGAATGCTTTTAATGGTTCTTTTGGTATGTATTTCCTGATTCATTTGTCTTTGCAAATTCCAAACACTGCTTGACTGCCAAGACTTTCTACAGACTGATCTTATGCAAGAATAAAAGGCAATGCCTGACACATATGTATAGTTAGAACTTGAAGCTCACTTCAAATGGCAATCTTTAAACTTACCAGATGAAAATTAATTATAATTATCCATTAGCAAAAGTAAATCAGTGGAAGATGAGGAAAGGCTTTCCATTATACTACCCAAGAGCAAATATAAAAGGAAGTAGGATAAATTCTAATTCCACTCGGGGCAAG
>NW_023214692.1:0-549 GCF_002007445.2 Ailuropoda melanoleuca
CACAGCACTTTAAGAAATGTATTACTGGTAAATTTGCATACATTAGCATTATCTAGAATACAAAATGGTGCTATTATTATGTAAGCAGGCTCCGTTTAAACAGGCTGTCAGTTAACTGCCTCCAGGCTTGGCAGCCTCTAGTTTGTTGGCAGATAGAATGTTCCAACCTGCTTTTTCCTGTCATGTTTTTGACAAACATTATCATAAACCAGGTGCCTTTTTGAGCTGTCACCTCATCTTGGGAAGCTGCCTTATCCATCAAGTAGAGCACGCATTAAAAATTGGGGACATTATTTCAGCAGCTAATTAACCAAGCTAAATGAACATATAAATTCATTTTCAATTCAACTTTCCATTCCTTTTTCCAGCTGCTAATAGAGGGAGTGGAGTCAGTAATGTGTTATGAATGGATGATGTGTGAGCTTATGTCTTAATAAAAAACACATGTCCATGCAGATTTTTACAGCCAACAATTATGAAAACTCTGACAATTTTAAAACACCCGCAACACATCCAAAAAGCACTATATTGCATTCAATAATTCTGAGA
>NW_023214693.1:0-601 GCF_002007445.2 Ailuropoda melanoleuca
AAAATAAATAAATAAAAATTTATTGGAATGAAATTGTCTATAATGTTTTCTTAAAAACTTTTTGATAGCTATAGCATCTGTATTGCTGCATATCTCATACCTGATATTGATAATTAGTGTCTTCTCTCTCTTTTTCATAATCTGGTTAAAGGTCCATCCATTTTTTTGATCTTTTCCAAAAAAACAACTTTTGTTTCCATTGATTTTATCTGTTTTTCTGTTTTCTTTTCATTGATTTCCTCCTTGGTCTTTATTGTTTTCTTTCTTCTACTTACCTGAATTTAATTTCCTCTTCTTGCCTTGAAGCTGAGAGCATTGATTTGGGATCTTTCCTTCTTTTTTCTTTTCTTTTCTAAGTGTTTAGTGCTATAAATTTCCCCCTAACTACTGCTTTACCTATAATCTCAAATTTTGATATGTGGTGTTTTACATATTTTTAGTTCCAAATATTTTCCAATTTCCCTTCTGATTTTTTTTCTTTGACCCAAGAGTTTTTTGAAAGTGTGCTATTTACTTACAAATATTTGAGAATTTTTAAGATATTGTTCTTTTATTGATTTCTAGTATAATTCCATTTAGGTCAAAGAACAAACATTTTGTC
>NW_023214694.1:0-601 GCF_002007445.2 Ailuropoda melanoleuca
CACACACACACACACACACACACTCAGAAAACTATAGCCTCTTGACATCTTTAAAATCCTGCCCCATATTTAATCATATTTTAATGCTTGCAACATAATTTTTAAAGTCTCTAAACATTGCTATTAAAATAGACAGCCAACATACAAGTGACTTTGAATAGAATTCTTTCCCAGAATATTGGAGGAGCACTAAAGGTTGCTCTGTGTTCATAAGGAAATGGTAATGTACATCGTGTACATTTCTTTTGCCAACTATTGAGTAGTTTGTCCTAAATTTTTTATTAAGTACTTCTCTAAGTACCATGTAATGCCAGATGCTATTCCAAGAGAATTACCTGCCATAGCTAGGAAATACTTTTCCTGGTCTGTTAGTGGATGGCCATTAACATTGAAAACATGGCTGGTCCAGTGTGGGCAAGCTTTAGGTTTATAATGCAGTCCAGGAAAATGATGAGATCCAGCATTTGTTGTTATTTGAATTGTTCTTATAATTAGAGCAACAGATCCATATCAAAACCTTAGGGGCAGAAAATGAAACCTGTTGTGAAAAAAGGTTGGGCATCTTTTTCAAAACTTAGTAGACATCCCCTTCCCAGAAGCC
>NW_023214695.1:0-601 GCF_002007445.2 Ailuropoda melanoleuca
CTCTTCCCTCTCATTCTCACGTTTTCGCTGCGTCCCACTTTCTCCCACTCTCCGTTTTCTTCCCTTCTCTCCTGTCAATGTCAAAGATCTTCAGATGGTATCCAAACCCATGATGTGGTCACATTAATCACCAAGATGATCACTGACTCACACTAAGGCTCATGGGAGATTTTCCATCCGAAGATCAGAAATGCATAACCCAAAAGTCCACCCTGCCAAGTATTCAACTACAAGCTATCAAACCCAGGTGGGAAACAGAATGAAAGGTCCCAGTCCAGGTCTGTGCCCACCTCCAATAAAGCCATTGAACCTCTTTCATCACGTAATCCACCCTAAATTCTGGGCCTTTCCTCTCATTTCTCATTCTTTCCCTATCATAATCCACTCGGGCTGCTATAGCAAAGATACCATAGGCTGGATGATTTAACCAACAAACATTTATTTCTTACAGCTCTAGGGGCTGGGAAGTTTCAAGATCAAGGCACTGGGAGATTCAGTGTCTGGTGAGAGCCAGATTCCTGGTTCATAGCTGACCATCTTCTTACTGTGTCTTTACATGACAGGAGGCACAGGCGAGCTCTCTGGAGTCTCTTTTGTAAGG
>NW_023214696.1:0-601 GCF_002007445.2 Ailuropoda melanoleuca
CATACGAAGTTTACTTAGCAGCGAGAATATCTAGGCAAGTTCTAGAAAAAGAAAATAATGGGGGTAGATTATCCACTTTAGTTAAAATAGTGTGGAGCTGTCAAAAGAACTGAACGGAGGGGCGCCTGGGTGGCTCAGTCGTTAAGCGTCTGCCTTTGGCTCAGGGCGTAATCCCAGGGTCCTGGGATCGAGCCCTGCATCGGGCTTCTCTGCTGGGAGCCTGCTTCTTCCTCTCCCACTGCCCCTGCTTGTGTTCGCTCTCTTGCTGGCTGTCTCTCTCTGTCAAATAAATAAATAAGATCTTAAAAATAAATAAATAAAATCTTTAAAAAAACAAAGAAACTCCACAAAAAAACCCCAAAATAACTGAAAAGAAAGCCCAAATCATAAAGGAATTCAATATATGATAGAAGCATAGTTTATTCCATGGACAAAAGAATATTCAACAAATAACGTGTTAGCAAATGGACGGGCATGTGGAAAATTAAAATCAGACCTTTATCTCAGTCCTTAAAGTAAATGAATTCCAAGTGACTCGAGAGTTCAATATAAAAATTGAAATAATAGAAGCACTAAAAGAAAACAGGGGAGGATTCTCCTA
>NW_023214697.1:0-1260 GCF_002007445.2 Ailuropoda melanoleuca
TTTTTTTTAATTTTTATTTTTTAAATGTTTTTTTATTATATTAGTCACCATACAGTACATCCCTGGTTTCTGATGCAAAGTTCGATGATTCATTAGTTGCATATAACATCCAGTGCACCATGCAATATGTGCCCTCCTTACTACCCATCACCAGTCTATCCCATTCCCCCACCCCCCTTCCCTCTGAAGCCCNTGTTTCTCAGAGTCCATAGTCTCTCATGATTCATTCCCCCTTCTGATTACCCCCCCCTTTCTTTATCCCTTTCTTCCCCTACCAAACTTCCTAGTTCTTATGTTCCATAGATGAGAGAAATCATATGATAATTATCTTTCTCTGCTTGACTTATTTCACTTAGCAAATTCTTAGCTTTCCAAAAACATGAAACTTCATCTTTTTTTTAAGATTTTATTTATTTATCTGCCAGAGAGAGAGAGAGTGCAAGCAGGGGGAGCAGCAGGCAGAGGGAGAAGCAAGCTCCCCACTGAGCAAGGAGTGAGATGCCGGACTGGATCCCAGGGCCCTGGGATCATAACCTGAGAGGAAGGCAGACACTTAAGTGACTGAGCCACCCAGGCATCCCTGAAACTTCTTAAAAAAAAAAGGAAATGTTTTGGGGAAATAGGTCTTATGAAATGAGAATTAACATAATTGAAATGCAATTTTATGTATAAGTTAAACCACCAATTGATATATTCAAGGGGTTAATGTGTCAATAGGAAAATACTTCTCAATGAATTGTTTTGAGTACAGTGTAGAAAGGCAAGATATATAAATAACAAAGAATTCACAAAACATTGTACCTATGAGATGTTCTGATATATATTTGATTGGATATTCAGAAGAAGAAATTACCTAGAATAGGGAAAAAAAATTTATTAGGGCAGTGTGGTTCAAGAGGCAAGAAAGATGCCAGAGTAGGAGGATTCTAAGCTCCCCTCATCCTGTGAAACAACTAGATAACACTGACATCATGGAAGTGATTCAGAATGACCCCAAGTCTGGCAGAACAAACTCCACAACTAAAGGTAGAGAAGAGGCCACAAAGAAGAGAGTAGGAAGAGCAAAGACAGGTGGGGAGTTAAACAGACCCTGGGACCCATAAGTGGGGAGAAAGAAGAGAAATAGACTATCACAGCAGGGAGCCTGGAAGTGGAAGAGGAATCCCCATAACATCTGGCTGTGAAAACCAGAAGGGCAGAAATTCATGAGTTCTTACAACCTGGGGGACCAAAAGCCTGGAAATTTAAAGATCAGTGGCT
>NW_023214699.1:0-601 GCF_002007445.2 Ailuropoda melanoleuca
CCCCCTGTCTTCTCTTGGGTTCCATGTAAGCACCATGCATTTTTATTTTCCATAATAGTTCTCATTGAACGGGAAAAGTTACAGATTTGGAAAGATGATGATCATTATTCCACTTACATGTTAAGTCTTTATAAATGTGTCATTAGTCTAATTAAAATCTAGTTACTGTATTTGTAGCAAAACTATGCTATAAGATCTTATTAAGTTGTTAATATTAACTAAAGGAATAACATTTGGGGAGGGGCTGTGTTCCTGACTGGCAGTTAACATTAGATAATATATCAGTGGTTATTTCTGGACAGCAATCACAGATAATTATCACAATGATAATTCAAAATAAAAAAAATAATGATCCAGACCTTTAAAAATGAACCCAAGTTGACAGTACATATCAATTATATGAGGCTCCAAGGTACCGTAAAGCATTTCTAGGAAACCCTCTAGTATATCATAGCTATAGTGTGAATGTAAGAAATGTTAATGAAATGCTTAGTGCTAATTTTATTTGCTCTTTTAGGTTTGATACTGATTTAGGAGTAGATTATTCAGGTTAGACCAAGTCTCCTAAATTCTCCAGGAAATTTGAATTGGTGCCATCTTT
>NW_023214701.1:0-601 GCF_002007445.2 Ailuropoda melanoleuca
AAATAAACTGTCAACTTTAATAATTATATTTGATCATTAATTATAACAGGTATATCATGTAAGAGGTTAATTGGGGAAACTGGGTGTGTATATGGGAACTCTTTTAACATTTTCTCAATGTTTATGAAAACCTAAAACTTAAAAAAAAGGCCTCTTAAAAAGTCAATGTGGCAAAAGATAGATTTAGGAGAGCCCAGTCTTCCTCAGACCAAAACTAAATCCTGAAACAGATTCTAACACTGAGATACTCCACGTTCTCCAGTGGTGTGTAGCTCTCCCTCACTGATATGAGTCCCCAACTTATTCACTTCTAATGTCTCCCTGGAGGTCTTTGGCTAAAAGTCACTGACAGAAATCAAGACATCGGCATCACAAAAATAGAGAACATTTACATTTAAGAAGATCTTCTCAGTAAATTCTGCAAATTACCTACACTTGGGAAGATACTTTGCCTAGATACTAGTTCTTGCAGGACATTGACTTCTTGGTGCCCCGCTTCTTGCTGCTCAATATTTATTAAAATAAATACCATCTTTGGAGTAATTGAAGGAAGGATTGCCATTTGTCTCATCCACTTAGCCAGGATCTTCCCAACTATTCC
>NW_023214702.1:0-601 GCF_002007445.2 Ailuropoda melanoleuca
AACAATACAGAATGAATTACTGAACTTAAAACAACTATCTCTCATTTTCTTAATTACATTAGGATTGAGAGGTAGTTACATACAGCAGGGAAAAAACAAAAAAACAAAAAAACCAAACATGCAATCTTAAGACCTCACTTTGCTCTTGACTTTGTTACTTACTAGCTGTGTGACCGTGGATAAATCACGTAACGTGCCTGAGCCTTGCAGTCAGGAGATATGGGTTTGAGGATGATTTCTACACGTACTAAATATAATCTTTAATAACTCTTTAAGATGTTGAGAAATTCACTTCACCATTCTAAGTCTTAGTTTTCTTATCTTCCTGTTGGATGATGGTAAGGAATTACCCTGTTACAGTGATATACAGATGCAAACTGATACTAAGCTAACCAAACTGTTTCCTGCCCATAACAAATGCTGGCCAGCTGCCCCCAAGGAACAGGACAGGGTGGCAGGAGAAGAGAAAGTAAGGCCCCTCAGGACAGAACCCAGTGGTCTCTTCCAGGCATTCCCATCTTCTGTGGAGGATCGGAGGGTCCTACAGAGTCTCAGGAATGCACTGGGCATCGAGCAGTGGTGTCGGGGCAATGTCTTGGGC
>NW_023214703.1:0-786 GCF_002007445.2 Ailuropoda melanoleuca
AAAATGGGGGAAAAGTGCATCTTAGAATTGATAAGATACATTATTCTCTACTATATTACCATTTTCTCTTTTTCAGCTAAATGCCGTGTATCATATTACTCTATGAAAGTTCTTCCATACTCTGGTTTCTTTTCAGATCACATAAATCTTTGGCCTTTTACTATGAAAGATCTTCCATAATAATGTAAAAAGGCATACCCATGGGACAAAACACATAAATGGTGAGAAAAATAGGTTAAAGAAATAAACCAATATCTTATGTAATTCTAAGTTTCCTTTTAAATTATAGGTGCACTGGGTACTTTGCTAACTAGACAGAATTTTTTTAAAATTCTATGTTGTCTTGTTGTAGTTATAGTTTTTAACTGGGGAAAAGTTACAACAGGTATTACAATGAATAAAAATTAACTGGATTTCAGTTACTTAAAAGTAATAATTAACCATGTAAAGAGAGAAAGAGATTGCCTTCTTTGACAGAAAGGTAAGTAACAGGATATTTGTTTGGGAAAAAATGATCTTGGGGTCAGACCACTTAAGCTAATTCTGTGTTTTCTATAAATTCTACCTACAATGAAGGTGATGAAACTAGATATATCCTCGAATTGCTTTGAGACACTATACTATCCTTTGATCCAAAAAAGAAGGGCTGTCATGGCTCCTATACTAAGCTTGGCATTGTAGAAAAGGGTGGGGTGAAACCTGAGAAAGACCTTTAACTGAGAAATATTTCATAGAACAACCTATCCACCTAAATATTTTTATAGAGTTGTTGTTTTTTTTCCCTGA
>NW_023214703.1:845-1286 GCF_002007445.2 Ailuropoda melanoleuca
CATAGGAAAGCTTTAGGTGTATTTTTTTTTTTTTACTAAAAGCTGAAAAGCAAATAAGGGTAAAATACTAGCAGAACAAGCTCCCCAGCCCCCCCCCACCCACTCCAGTGCATATGCCAAAGCTGTGGACAAGAGCTTAATAACACTGTTGGCTGTAAACTCTCCGAGCATAGCCTCGGTACCAGTGTGCTGCCTGGTTGTGCATAGTGGCCATCAAGCTGCCGGAGTTATCAAAATCCCAGTGTACTGTATTAGTAATTCTGCTAAAATAACCCTGCAAATACCAATCCAGAACTGAAGAGAGAAAACAAACAAGGCCCTAAAGCTTCAGTACCAACAAAGTGCAAACTAACATCAGCAACATGCCTCCTGGCATCACGATATGTTACAATATAATCATAAAACACAGTGTGTGTTGGAAAAGGGTAGCCATAAAACCCT
>NW_023214704.1:0-601 GCF_002007445.2 Ailuropoda melanoleuca
GGTATCCTGAAGATGCACCGCTGCATCAAGCCGCGTCACAGTTTTTGGGAATCCAAGTTTGTAGATGTTTCTAGGGTAACTTGGCAGTATGTCAAATCCCTGAAGAGCCCAGTATTTGGATCCTTTAAAGAGGAAAACCTGGTCCTTCTCTTGATTTTCATAGGCAGCCTGGATCCCAGATGGCAAAGATGGCCAGAATGATGCAATTGCATATTTATGAACCTCTGGGGTCTGGGGCACCTTCCGCCAGAAGAGGCTGTCTTTGAAGAAGATGATTTCTCCACGCAAGGTAGTAATGGCATCAAAAACAAGAGTTGGGTCACAGTTGGACGGGCTAGTGGCTGGAGTGGTGGTTGTGGGTGTCGTTTGTGTGGTAGTTGGTTTAGTAGGTGGTGGTGTTCTTGGAATTGGGTTTGGGGATGCACCATAGAGGGCTTGAATGCCATCAACGTCGTCCTGGGGAAGTTGGAACCGGGTGGGGTCGGTGTAGGAGTAGGTCGGGTACATCAGGGCCCTGCGGTCATTGGAGTGAGACAGACCCAGTGAATGGCCAAACTCATGAGCAGCCACAAGGAACAGGTTGTATCCAGCTGACTCTTCA
>NW_023214705.1:0-601 GCF_002007445.2 Ailuropoda melanoleuca
CTCTGCCTTCAGACCATTCTTCTTGACTATTTGTCCTCACTCTGTTTTTCTAAGGGCACCTCCCTCTCCTCTTCTTTATTCAGCTATCAGTTCTCCATCCAATCTGCCTTTCAACATTTGTCTAAGGCTCTGGACTTCTGTTGGGCCTGTTCTTTTCCACTGGCAGCAGAATGAGGAGATGCAGTGTGTGGGTTCTTGAGTCCAGGAGGCAGGTTTGAACCCAGTCTACCACTTACTTGATTTCTGACTCTGGGAAAATCACATAGTCCGTGCTTTAGTTTCCTTATCTTCAAACAGGGATGTAAACGATACACATCCCAATGATTATTGGAAGAAGATAGGTTATTATTTGTAAAGTCTTACAGCTATGAGCAATGCAGTGCATAGGCCACAACTGTGAGTCACTCTCATCATTAGTTATTTTTATACCTCTAAGTACCTTTACTATCATTTCATTCAGGTCTCAGATGGGATATTTGATAAATGCTCTTTTGCCTTCTTCAAATAGTGTCTAGGGGCGCCTGGCTGGCTTCTTTGGAAAAGCATGGGACTCTTGACCTTGGGGTTGTGATTTTGATTTGCAAATTCAGTATAGAGATTC
>NW_023214706.1:0-601 GCF_002007445.2 Ailuropoda melanoleuca
CGGCCTCGAAAACCCCACCGTTTGACCCATCAGTCCCCGTCCAAGTTCCTTTCGGCAGTTCCGCTCTTCAGTTTTCCCCCCCTCGTCTTGCATTTAACGGTATTCAATGTTTTGTCTCTGGCAAGGCAAGGGGCTTTTGGGGGGAGTGGGGGAGCCCGAAGGGGAGATGCTTTTTCTCCTTTATAAAACAAAGAGGAAAAAAGAACGACAGAGTAAGGACGGTGGGAGGGCAGAAGTGCTATCTTTCTCAAGAGGAATCGTTGCTTCTGAACGCAATTTTGGCGACCTTGAAATCCTGGACTCCAGACCAGCAGCTAAGGGTCCTTCCTAAGGAGCTACGAGACCGGTTCGTCGCCCGGAGACCAGGCCGTCCGGGCTTGAATCGGGGCCCAAATACTTTTTCTTCGCCTCGGGCGGCCTGGCGTTGTAACAAGCATGAGGAGAGGATGGGCAGGAGGGCAAGAGTGATGCGGAGGAGATGCCCGCCCACCTCCTGGGCCTTTTAGACTTGGGAGTCGGCACCCAAGCTGTGGAACTCATCCAGGCTCTTGTCTCCGTGAGCGGCGCCCCCTTGGCGGAACTCGGAGGCGATCTCGTCGAA
>NW_023214707.1:0-601 GCF_002007445.2 Ailuropoda melanoleuca
CATTATAATAGTAAAAAAGAAAAAAAGTGGGGGACCTTTTCAATTCAGCAAATATTTACTGAACACCTGTTCAGTTACAGATATTTTATAGGTGTTTGGGGTATATCAGTGAGCGAAATAGTTTCCTGCTCTCAAGGAGTTTATGGTCCAGCAGGTAAAAGTAAATATAAATACAATAAATAAATATTTATGTAATACTATTTATATAATGGTAGAAGAGAATAAGCGCTATAGGGCAACCTAAAGTAGTGGGTGTTGGGGTTGGTGACTGCAGAATGAGGGTAGGTCTCAGTGAGAAGGCAGTATAACCTAAGACTTGGCGATGGAGGTAGCTATGCAGATATCTGGAAAGAAATAGCAATATGTAAACTAACAGGAATGATTCAGTAGAAAGTAAAAATTTGATGAAATAGGATTTCTTTTATTTACATAGGAAATGCTAACAATATACAGTGAAACAAGCAGGGTATGATCTGTGTATTCAGTATTACAGTTTTAATTATGCACACATGTGCATATACTCATTCCATAAATATTTATTGAGTACCTATTTATTTTATAAACTTTTATATAGCACTTATTATATTCCAGGTGCTATTCA
>NW_023214709.1:0-265 GCF_002007445.2 Ailuropoda melanoleuca
TGGGGAGGATCCAGCCCTTAGAACCAAGAAACAAAGTGTGAGCGAAAATCCTTGAAGTCATGAAGGCCTTATGGAAGGTGGAACAGGAATCAAGGTGCTTTTGTACCTTGATTGAAACACGACGAACACAGCACTGAGAAAGAGAATTCGGCCAAAACCCGCTTCCAATGAAATGTTTGCTCCCTGGGGAAATCCTGTCAAAACTGCTGGCGGCAATGGAACGAAAGGCCCAAAACACGTCCGTCAGAAAAAACACCGTACAGGG
>NW_023214709.1:468-926 GCF_002007445.2 Ailuropoda melanoleuca
GTACTCTGCGCCCTTCTCATTGGTAATATTGCAGAGCGTCCAGGAAAACACCTCCAGCGAACAGCAGCCTTTTCACTGGGAACCCCGATTCCACATCGGGTGTAGGGGCCTGGGGAGGATCCAGCCTTTAGAACGAAGAAAAAAAGTTGAAGGGAAAGCCCTTGAAGTCACGACGGCCTTATGGAAGGTGGAACAGGAATCAAGGTGCTTTGGTACCGTGACTGAAACAAGACGAACACAGCACTGAGAAAGACAATTCGGCCAAAACCCGCTTCCAACGAAATGTTTGCCTCCAGGGGAAATCCTGTCAAAACTGCTCGCGGCAAAGGAACGAAAAGGCCCAAAACACGTCCGTCAGAAACAACACCGTACAGGGACCGTCTTAGCACTATCATCACCCTTCGTGAATAGGGAAACATGAGGGAAAGTGGTCGCGGAAGCCTGACGAGAGTGCCCCA
>NW_023214709.1:1226-1319 GCF_002007445.2 Ailuropoda melanoleuca
GTCAAGGGGCTTTGGTACCGTTAGTGAAACACGACGAACACAGCACTGAGAAAGGCAATTCGGCCAAAAACCGCTTCCAACGAAATGTTTGCT
>NW_023214710.1:0-601 GCF_002007445.2 Ailuropoda melanoleuca
TATAGGAAGCCCTTCATAAACATCAGCCAGGATTATGTCAGCATTAATAATCACCTTGAGCTCATATATACTTCTAAGTACACCGACCACTCTCTTTCCTCATCAACATCTAATGGTATCTTTTGCTGTTCAAATTTCTTCGATTTTAAAGTTTCCATTGTTCACTACGATTTGTTCTTTGATCCATTCCAATATTTGTAGATTTCCTGGCATCATGCTGAAATTGCCCGTAGTAATGCTGTCGATACTCTGCTTGTGGCTAACTCCAGTTTTCGTTCTGTTCCACCATCTAACCTGGCCACTCAGCTTCTCTGGACGTGGCTGTCACGGCCTTCTTGGGTTCAGTGAAACTGCACGCTCCATGTTTTCCTCCTAGGAGTTTACTTTCCTTTACCTGATCTTTAAATATTGAATATTTTGAGCATCTTATGCTTTTTAAACTAGGCTTTTTATTTTAATTCCATTATAGTTAAAATACAGTGTTATATCAATTTCATTCTTTTTTTTTTTTTGGTTCAATAATATTCCATTGTGTGATACAACCACACACACATCTTCCTTATCCATTCATCTATCCATGGGCACTTGGGCTGCTTCCATA
>NW_023214711.1:0-601 GCF_002007445.2 Ailuropoda melanoleuca
TATTTTATTTGATCGATTGATTGATTTAGTTGGTTATTTTCTGGTGCTTTGAGGGACAAGCCCTCAGCTCTCCAGAACAGCTCCTTTCCCAGAGATGGCTGGGGTTGTTACGGTGGTTGCGTACCATGTATCATACATAGAAGTGCGATTATTACATACTATGTGATTAGTATTCGTTTATCTCCTTTAAGAGCCATCTCAGAGTTTCCCTGTTTTGGGATAGTTGAAGCACTGTCTTACTGCTCGAAAGATCTTATTTCTGGAAAGGAGAGGAAATGGGGAAAAGAAATGCGCGGAGGGGATTGTAAGGAGAGGGTACGTCAGAACGCACATTACACTGTCAGTGCTGTTGGGAGGGAAAAAGAGGTTTCCTTTAAAGAGCAAACAAAATTTCACTGTCTCATTTATTTTTACTTTAGCCCACCTCACAGACCTCTAAAACAGCTCACTGTCACCAAATGCCCTTTCAAATGATGCGGAGCTGAAAGAAAAATCGAAGTCACCTCCCCATATGATATGTAAGAAATGTCACATTCCTATCTTCCCAAGGAAAAAAAGTCCAACCGCGGCAACTCTGAAAGCAAGCCTCGTCAGTTGCATC
>NW_023214712.1:0-601 GCF_002007445.2 Ailuropoda melanoleuca
TATGAATCACAGACCTGTACCCCTGAAACAAGTAATACATTATACGTTAATTTAAAATTTAAAGGAAAAAACCAAAAAACAAACCTAAAGAGCTTTAAAACAAACAAACAAACACACAGTGGTGAGAAATTGTAACCCCCATGCACTGCCAGTAGGAATGTAAAATGGTACAGTTATTATGGAAAACAGGATGGCAGTCCCTCACAAAAAAATAGAATTACCATATGATCCAGCAATTCCACTTCCAGTTATATACTCAAAAGAATTGAAAGCAAGGAGTCAAACAGGTATTTGTACAACTCTGTCCATATGGACATTATTTACAATAGCTAAAAAGTGGAAGCCACCGAAATGTGCATCAATAGATGAACTAATAAATAAAATGTCATATAAATGTACAATGAAATGGAGCGCCTGGCTGGGTCAGTAGGAAGAGCGTGAAACCTTTGATCTTGGGATCATGAGTTTGAGCCTGATGGATATAGAAATTACCAGAAAAAAAAAATCTAAAAAAAACTACAAACATATGGTGAAATACCTTTCAGCCTTAAAAAGGAAGGAAATTCTGACACATAGTACATCGTGGATGAATCTTGAAGAC
>NW_023214713.1:0-601 GCF_002007445.2 Ailuropoda melanoleuca
TCAAAAATTTAAGCGGGACTTGCCTGGGCATCTCTTTTGTGCCCCGATGTCAGCTGGAGTCCCTCAGCTGTTTGCTAGATAGGAAGGTGCAAGAAGGCCTCACTCTCACGTCTGATGCCTTGGTTTTCCTTCATGTGGTATCTCTCTCACCATGGAAGAAAGAGTAACAGGTGATTAGTGGTATCTAATCATTCAGAAGTCCAGTCTAAGGTTCTTTACAGCATGGTGGCTGGCTTCTCCAGAAAGCAGAAAAGTGGAAGCTTTGAGTCTGGGCCTGGCATTGACACAGGGTCATGTTCACCTCAGTTTACTGGTCAAATAAAGTCACTAGGCCAGCCCAAGAAAGGTGAAATAGCCTCCCCTTCTTGATGGAAGAAGCACAGGGGGAGAGGGAGAATAGATGGCAGCCATCCTTGGATGCTACCTAGCAAAGATTTGAGTCTGTGTTTTCCAATGAATTGAATAGATTTCAGGCTGTTGTAACTTGAGTGGCAGGACCGGGGCTTGCTCTTTTTTGTATCTCCAATATTTTCCATGGTTCTGGTTTAGAATGAATCAATCAGATTTGATGGAACCAAATGCGGGGTGTGTGTGTGTGTGT
>NW_023214714.1:0-6665 GCF_002007445.2 Ailuropoda melanoleuca
GGCTGGCTCCCTCCCTCTCTCCTTCCCTTGGGGAAGCCTATGCTCTGAACTTGCTAAAACACCCCAAGGGCACCTGAGTAGCTCAGTCCTCTGCCTTCGGCTCAGGTCATGATCCTGAATTCCCCTAATCAAGCCCCGCATCTGGCTCCCTGCTCAGCGGGGAATCTGCTTCTCCCTCTGCCCCTTCTCCCGCTCGCTCGTGCTCTCCCCCTGCCCAAATAAATACATAAAAAATAATAATTAGAAAAACAACACCCCGGACCTGGGAGAAGTTGGTGGCACAAAATTTCAGTTCAGGTCAACCAAGACTTAAGCTCTAGTAGCTCTCTTTGGGGCCTCTCTCCTGCAAGACTTGAATAGAATGGCTTGGGGACCTACCCCCTTGTTCTGGGGGAGGCCCAGCCTCTTCGACCTCATCTCCAAGGACTGATGCTGGGGCTGGTGTTCCTGCTGGCTGCATCCAGCTTCCATCTTTCCTCCCGATGAACACTTTCCCTGCCTGTGGCCTGTTGCCCTATGATGATCTATGCTGGCTCATTCCTTCATTCTGTCCTGTGCCACTAAGGCAACATGTGGTCTACTGTCTCCCCTGGGAGCTGGTTAGAAATGCAGATTCTTGGGTCCCACCCCAGACATTTTCACACCACATTTCACACCACATTTCCTAACCACATGTGGTTAGGATTTTGCAGAAGTTTGGAGCAACAGAGGGCAATTCCATCCTNAAGCTGGGGACATCTGCCCATCGCACATTAGACCTCACTGTCCTGAATAGTAATTGATGGCCTCCCTCCTCACTGGATTGCCCCTTCTTAAGGCCCTGATTTACTGTCCTCCCATACTCTCTAGTCTGCTTGACACATGTTTCTTCCCTTTCCCGGTTGCCATCTCCAAAATTCCTGTGACTTTCTCATGCAGACTAGTTCAACTCTCCCTTCCTCACCCCAAACCAGGTTTCTAGGCTACTTACTAATGCCAGTCTTCATTGCAGAATGAAGCGACCCAGGGACCAAGGGGGGACCAGCAGAGATGGATATTAATTTTCTCTTCAGTATATCCCAGAGCATATTCTTGGCAGCGGCCCACCCTCTCATGGCCAACACCCCCATACACCTGGGGTGGGGGTGGGGGTGGTGCTATGGGACTGGGCAGGCTTCTCTTTCTGTCTAGATCATCTCCTATGGGCAGTGCTGAGTACTGCATCTGGAGATGCCAGTCAGGCAAGACCCCCCTCTCTTTTAAGGAGCCCAGACTCCAGGCGGAACATTGAGGGCCCTCCTTATAAAATAACAAGTGCCCAGCCCAGAGGCAGGGGAGGGGAGCTGGGCTCATCAGAGTGGTGAGAGCTCTTCAGGCTGGAAGGTTAGGAGGGCTTTCTCTAGGAGGTGGCCTTTGAAGGGAGCCAGAGCGGATGCCTTTAATGTGGGGACAAGCATCGGGGTGGCCAACCAGGGTGATTTGCTTTTTAAAAGAAAAGGAAAAAAACCCCTCCTGACTCCACATCTAACAGATTTCACCTAAACCAGCCTTGCTAAATCTCAAGCCCCATGAAACCCGTTTCTCTTATAATCTCTCGCTCTTATCTCTTCCTTCCCATCCTTTCTCATTCTCCTCCCCNCACCTTTAACCTGGGGACAAGCGTCAGGGTGGCCAACCAGGGTGATGTGGTTTTTAAAAGAAAAGAAAAAAAAAAAACCCCTCCTGGCTCCATGTCTAACAGATTTCACCTAAACCAGCTTTGCTAAATCTCAAGCCCCATGAAACCCGTTTCTCTTATAATCTCTCGCTCTTATCTCTTCCTTCCCATCCTTTCTCATTCTCCTCCCCCAAAGGATGGGAAATCTTCAAAGAAAAAGATGTGTCACTGTAAGTATTCAGCCCAAGAAGTGGGCCAGATAAATTATTAGAACACATAAAAAGACAGTGAGTCATGGGGCGGGAAGCCGGCGCAGGCCAAATAGCGACCCCAGGGGGACGGTGGGCTGGTGGCGCACAGGGCGCCCCTCCTCTGAGTCCTGGACAGGCTAAGGTTTCACCACAAGGCCCACCGCTCTGGTGTCTGGCCCCAGGGCCACGTTGGTGGGCGTGGTGGTGTCATGATTCCAACAGCAGCGAAGTCCCCGGCACCTGCCTGACTGGGAAGGGCCAGGCTGAAGGTGGAGGTGGGTCTTTGTGTCTGGGCTGGACATTTGGCATTTACTTCCCCCAAGACTCAAACTGGTAACTGCGGAGTTTAAGTTCTTGCTTTTATCTCTTTTTGAAGTGTAAAAAGAAATTCCCAAGGGGAAGAGGGGGTACTTTTTTCTCATGAAAGAAGAAAGCCATGACCGGTTTAAGGAAGTAACCAACTTTTTGAGCACTGTGAGAAAGAATGCTTAGAGTTTTTGCTTTGATTTAGATGCACCCTGGAACCAGTGGANCGCACCCTGGCACCGGTGGAGGTGGGGGTGAGAGAGGCAACCCCAACTGAATGCCATTTCCTTTGGAGGGGTTTGCAGGAGAGCTCCTGCTCTCTGAATCAGACACCCAAACCCCCCACCTCCCTCCTACTCCTGACTTTCCTTATCCTGCTCTTTTTCATTTGGCTACAGCTTGGGGGGGTGCAGGGGGAAACGGGGTCTCACGTTGGCAATATTGACATTTGGGGCCAGATAATTTTTCATTTCGGAGGGCTGTCCTGCTCACTATAGTATGTTGAGCGGCAACCCTCTAGTTGCTACGTGTCCTCAGGCATGGTCAGTTGTCCCATGGGGGGCAAAGTGCCCTCAGTGAAGAGCCATTGCATAGCTCGTGGTGCCTTCTGACTTAGCACCCATTTGCTAAGTGGATTCTTTCTTGTCCGACCCCCTCCAGTAGAGTGGGAGCTCCATGAGAATCGTGTTCCCCGATGTATCCTAAGTGCCTAAAATAGTGTTTGTCACCCAGCCGGCACCTCGGCACTTTGTCAGTATCTGTTTCCAGATGAGGGACTCNTTTGGCACTTTGTCAGCATCTGTTTCCAGATGAGGGACTCTCTCTCCTGGTGGGGATGCAAGGTTGAGACTGTGCTGGGGCAGCCTTGGGGAGTGCAAACAGCCTGGCCGATTGGATCCACAAGCTTGGGTTCAGTGCCTCACATAATTTCACATAACGCAGTTGTATTAGAGGCTCCCAAAACGACACCCAGATGTGGTTATTCACTAGAAGAACTCACAGGTCTCAGCATAGTTGTACTCATGCCTGTGGTTTATTACGGTGAAAGGATACAAAACAAAATCAGCACAGAGAAAAGCAGTTCTATTAGAGGCTCCCGAAATGACACCCAGATGTGGTTATTTACTAGAAGAACTCACAGGTCTCAGCATAGTTGTACTCATGCCTGTGGTTTATTACGGTGAAAGGATACAAAACAAGATCAGCACAGAGAAAAGGTGCATGGAGTGAAGTCTAGAGGAAGCCAAGTGCAGGTTTCTATGCCTATGGATGTGCTTCATTCCTCCAGCATCACATTATGATGACACATGTGAAATGTTGTCTGCCAATACAGGAACCTTAGGGAGACTAAATAAAGTTTTCTTTAAATGACAATCAGGTAGGCATTTTTTCCCTAGCATATACCAAAATTCCAGGTTCACAGAAGGAAATCAAGTATACAGGATAAATCACCTGGTTGGTACCAAGACTTCGGCAGAGCCACTCCTAGCAGTTATGGAATGGTGGGAACCCTCCCACATCCAAGCTCCCAGATACCAACCAAGGGCCAGCCGTTCAGGTGGGATCTAATGGTGGCAGTCTTTGGCCTGCTGTATGGAATCTTTTCTGCACAGGAATTATAGCCCTGACTTAATTTTTATCAGATTTTCTTTTAATAGCAAGTAATATGGTGATATAACATGGTACTGATTTCAGGAGCATCATCCATATTAAATTGAAGTGATGGTTACTTTTTGACTTTTGGTGAATATTTAACAGATATTTGTACATAAGTTACTAGGGCAATATTAGGTAATTATAATCTGTTTTTTTATCTGATTAAACTTTCATTATGATTCTCAGATTAAACAATGATTTCTGATTTAGAGTTAGAATAAAAACTTTTAAGTATATAGATAATGCAGTTTTGATTCATATTGTGGTGAATCCTGTTTATAATTATAAAATAAGATGTTCAGTTTTATTTGTCAATTATTTTTTTTAAGATTTTATTTATTTATTCGACAGAGATAGAGATAGCCAGCGAGAGAGGGAACACAAGCAGGGGGAGTGGGAGAGGAAGAAGCAGGCTCATAGCAGAGGAGCCTGATGTGGGGCTCGATCCCGTAACGCCAGGATCACGCCCTGAGCTGAAGGCAGACGCTTAACCGCTGTGCCACCTGGGCGCCCCTGTGAATTATTTTCTTGCCTAAGTATGCAATTGAAATTATTTGCTTTATGTATTTTCATATAGTTCAGTTTGGTGGATAATACCCATATTCTGTTACTTCGGTCTTTATCTTGATTTTCAAGGTGGCTGTATCTTGCTTTAATACATGGTAGTAGCAGGCTCAATGGCTACTTTTTTCCCCCTACAATAAATAGGCCTTCTTTTTTAGAGAATTTTCAAGTTCATAGCAAAACATAGCAGAAAGTACAGAGAGTTTCCATTTACCCCACGTACCCATACGTGTCTAGCCTCCCCTGTTGTCAACATCCTGTACCACAGTGGTACATTGTTACATTTACATTAAGTCATCCTTGTCCCCCAAAGTCCATAATTTATATTAGGGCTCAGTCTTGGTGTTGTACATCCAGTGCACACATGTGGTATCACATTGAAGAGTTCCACTGCCTTTAAAGTCCTCTGGGCTGTGCCTATTCATCCCTCTTTTTGCCGCAACCCTTAATTCCTAACTTAAAAAGTTTTACTTTTTCCAGAATGTGAAAGAGTTGCAATCATACAGTAGGTATCTTCTTGGATGTTTAAAACATTAAAATTCCAGGGTAATTGAATGTAGTGATTCAAGCTAGCCTTTGTCCCTTGTTTTGTTTTGTTCATCAGTGTAGGATCTGATGACATGTGCCTTATGGACTGAGAAAGTGTGATTTCTGTAGACATGTGTCACATAATGGGGAGGGCTGAGAACAATGACATTATGTACTACTACCTAGCACTAACCATTGGTACCATCCTCGTCTAAGAGGTGAGTCCAGATAGACTCTCTAGCAATGAAAGTAGGTAGTCTCCAGAGGTTATACTTTATTAAACCAGACGCACTAAAATCACTAACATCTTTCACACTTACCTTTCAATTAGAAATAAGGCACAAGAGAGTCTGTTTACTGTGTTTTGCCATGCTGAAAGTACCGTGGCTACAGACCAAACTTTGTGATGAGGTGTTTCATCGTAAACTTAACAGTCTCTGCTGAAGTGCTGGAGAAGTTTTGTTGTGTTACAGCAAAATAAATACAGTCTCTTTTAACTGCTCCTAATCGTGGAAGTCCAGAAGAATCATGCTATTTAAGTTTGACTTTGTCAGTCTATGATAATGATTCTGCTGATGATAGCATTTTCTGTCAGTCTCATAGGGTTTGGTTCCAATTATGGTCATTATAAACATTCACTTGTAGGTACCAAATTTTGATAAATACCATTCTTTTCTTGCATTTGGTAAATGTAGAGGAGAAAGTAAGTTTTCTTAATGCATTATCTGNGATTTGGTAAACGTGGAGGAGAAAGTAAGATTTCTTAATGCATTAACTGCCTACCAATGGTATGGTTAATATTCCCTCCAGTGTGGTTTCCAGGTGTGGTCCCAAAGGAATACTTTTTAACAAATCATCAGTTTTATACTTTTAATCTGTATTTTTCTATTGTTGATTTAAAATGTATTTTGTTTTTTTCTTTAGTGGTGGATGAGAGTTCTGAAGACACGTCCAGCAGGTAGGATTTTATGGATTTTTAAAAATTATGTGTTGACTGAGGGAATGCAGAGAAAAGCCTTTGTGGAGAATTCTACTCTGGGCTAGAGACTATATTATGTGCTGGACATTTATTACTTACGTAGTCATTACAATAGCTTCACAAAGTAGCCGTGCTATTATGGCCTATTTTTTATTAATTAGTCAGCTGTGGTTCAGGGAGGTTGATTAATTGACCTATGATTCCATAGTTAATGAGTAGCAGAGCCATGATTTGACTGTCAGCCTGTGTGACTCCCACATCCATTCTTCTGTTCCTCAGCAGCCCTGGGATTAAGATACGGGTCCTAGTCAGATCAACTCAGAAAATGAAATGTAGTTATGTGTTAACTCAGATTTTGAGTTTTCTTAAGAAACCAGGTTAGTCCAAGTGTTTGTCCTAATATATTTGACAACTAGTGATAACTAGAGGCAATTAGTGTAGTGGTAACTAGTCTCTTATTTTTACATATCAAAAATTTTAGGGTGGATCTCAGTAACCTATAGCCACAGTACATAGCTTTTACATAAGCAAGACCTAATCAGGCAAGTTCTTAGCTATAGTTATGTCTGTTCTCCTTGAGATGAATGATTTTCCCAGAAGTGAAGGATATGTAATCTAGGTGTAGACCATGTTACATTAATTAATTTTATCATCTATTTAGAGGATCTTTCTAAATGGTTCTCTATTTACTGACTTCCCAGTCTAGTTTTCCCTTTAGGCTAGTACCCTTCACTAGTTCTTTGAA
>NW_023214714.1:6753-14168 GCF_002007445.2 Ailuropoda melanoleuca
TACTTTCTTTTCTGCTTTTCTTGGTGCTTCTTTTATTGCATTAATTTTTTCTATTTCTGCCAGCTACGTATTCTCTGTTTTTCAATAGACAACATCAAGAGCACATAATTTCAGGATTTTAAGGAATCTTAGAGATGAATGAATCAAAATACCCTCCCGTACTGCAATCTATGCTTAACATCCTTACCAAGTGGTTGTTTATTTATTTATTTTTTGTTTATATATTCTTTTTTTAATGATTTTTTATTATATTATGTTAGTCATCATACAGTACATCCCTGCCAAGTGGTTGTTTAAATGCAGAATTTGAAACTCAAAAGAGATTAAAGTGATCTATTTGGCTATGATAAGTGACAAGAGTGAGCTTTAAATTCAGGTTTCTTCCTTTTTCTTCATCTAGTGGGTGAATGTTTTAATAATAGAAAGATGGGGAGTGGGTCTAGTAAACACAGTGAAAGTGGGTTAGGAAGGAGTTAGCAGGGGAGGCTAAGTTTCAAGAACAACAACGTTGGGTTGGATAGGAATAAGAGTTTTAGAAAAGATGTCAGAATATTGGGTTTTATGGTAAGTGAGATAAAGATGCATTACAGGAAGGAAGGATACACACACAAAGGAATGAAGGACACAGGATATTGGGAGTTGTGTAGAAAGGCATATTAAAATAGAGGATTCAAGAGAATCCTGAGCAGCTTTTTTGTTTGTTGGTTTAATTGAGCGAACTAGAATACTTCAGGTTTTCTGTTGAGAGATATTAAAATCATTTGAGCCACTGAGAAGAGTCTTTTTACAGAATATAGGAATGTGATACCATCTACTTCCACTCCAACTTACAGAGAGTGGCTTCGATCCTCTTGAGTAATAGGGGGAATGGAGATTCTGAACTATCTAGATTTATGGCCCAGGGTAGTGGTCTCCTCACTCTACCTCTTTACCTAATTCTTTGATGCCCTTCCCATGTACATGGAGGGTTTGGTGGGGTGGGACTGGGTGTCATATCCATAACAAAGCTTCATTTGGGTAGTTGGTAACATGTCTATGTGACATGACTCCATGGATGACTGAAACTCCATGCAGCTTGTTCTCCAGGAGCATCAAATGGCTCCTACTGTTGGTCATTTGAGCTTATCCTTGTTTTGGGAGCCTGTGCTTTCATAGTCTAGAGATTTAATGGTTGGAGAGTACCACTGAGCCCTGCAGAAGAGTGATCTCGGAGTGGGAGCTCACAGAAAAAGACTATTAGGCAGTGTCTAGGGAAATAGAGGNTAATAAGGGCATGGCTACCAGGACTTTATTTTTTATAGCAGTCTCTCTTCTTCGGGATCTGAGTGCCTATAAAGGTTTTTAAGGTCTTGCTAGTTTATATAGGGCAGGACCTGTGTAGGAAAGAAGTTGGACCTTCTAATTTTTAATCTTTTAATCTCTCTGGGAAGAGTATTCACACTAATAACATAAATTTGTGTATTTATTTATTTAAATTGAAGCATAGTTGATACACAGCGCTGTGTTAGTTTCTGGTGTACAACATAGTGATTCAACAACTGTGTATGTTACACCATGCTTAGCACA
The DNA here is from genome assembly GCF_002007445.2 of Ailuropoda melanoleuca. NCBI lineage: Eukaryota > Metazoa > Chordata > Mammalia > Carnivora > Ursidae > Ailuropoda > Ailuropoda melanoleuca. The sequence goes on from NW_023214714.1 coordinate 8,320, forward strand.
AGTGTAGTTACTATCTGTTACTGCATAATGCTATTACAGTACCACTGACTGTGTACCCTATGCTGTACTTGTATCCCTGTGACTTCCTATAACTGGAATCCTGAACCTCCCATTCCCCTTCGCCCGTGTTGTCTGTCTGCCACCTCCTTCCCTTCTGGCCATACAGAATTCTCTGTATTTCTGGGTCTGTTTCTGTTTTTTGTTTGTTCATTTGTTCGGCTTTCTAGATTCTACATATAAGTGAAATCATGTAGTATTTGTCTCTCTCTGTCTGACATATTTCACTTAGCATAATATCCTCTAGGTACATCTACATTGTTGCAGAAGGCAAGATCTCCTCCTTTTTTATGGCTAGGTAACATTCTCTGGGTGTGTGTGTGTGTGTGTGTGTGTGTGTGTTAAATCTGTGGTTGGACACTTGGGTTGTTTCCATATCTTGGCTGTTGTAAATAATGCTGCAATAAACATGGGGATGCATATATCTTTTCAAATTAGTGTTTTCATTTCTTTGGGGAAGTATTAAATAACCAGTAGTGGAATTACTGGATCATATGGTATTTCTATTTTTAATTTTTGAAGGAACATCCATACTGTTTTTCACAGTGGCTGCACCAGTTTCTATCCCGAACACCACTGCACAAGGGTCCCTTTTTCTCCACATCCTCACCAATACTTGTTTTTTGTGTTTTTGTTTATAGCCATTCTGACAGGTGAAAGGTGATAATTCATTGTGGTTAACTTTTGTACGATTAACTTTCAAACATTTCAGAGAATTCCTTGCTTGTCACTCTCACTTTTGGGAAGTAAGACTGGGTCTTTACTAGGTATTTCACGTCTTTGGAGAGGTGGAGGCAAAACAGAGAACAAAAACCATTTAAAACCAGAGGCCAAATTTTGAAAGACCTCTACTCAAGAAACTATAAAACATTGATGACAGAAATTGAAGATGACACAAAGAAGTGGAAAGGCACTCNGCAAAGAAGTGGAAAGACATTCTATTCTCATGGATGGGAAGAACACATATTGTTAAAATGTCTATAGTACCCAGCGCAATCTGCAGATTTCATGCAATGCCTATTAAAATACCAACGACATTTCTCACAGAACTAGAACAAACAGTCCTAAAATTTGTATGGAACCCCTGAAGACCTCGAATAGCCAAAGCAATATTAAAAAAGAAAAACAAATTGGAGGTATCACAATTGCAGATTGCAAGTTATAGAACAAAGCTATCATAATCCAAACAGTATGGTACTGGCATAAAAACAGATATAGATCAGTGGAATAAAACAGAAATCCCAGAATGAAACCCATAAGAATATGGTCAATTAATCCTTGATGAAGCAGGAAAGAATATCCAATGGGGAAAAAGTTGTCTCTTCGGGGCGCCTGTGTGGCTCAGTCGTTAGGCATCTGCCTTTGGCTCAGGGCGTGATTCCGGGGTCCTGGGGTCAAGCCCCATGTCAGGCTCCTCCACTGGGAGCCTGCTTCTCCCTCTCCCACTCCCCCTGCTTGTGTTCCCTCCCTCACTGGCTGTCTCTGTCTCTGTCAATAAATAAATAAAATCTTAAAAAAAAAAAACGGTCTCTTCAACAACTCGTGTTGGGAAAACTGCACAGCTACATGCAAAAGAATGAAACTGGACAGAAAAATAAACTCAGAAATGGGTTTAAGAGCTAAATGTGACACCTGAAATCATAAAATACTTGAAGAGCGCACAGGCAATAATCTCTCTGATATTGGCTGTAGTAATATTTTTTTTGCTAGTTCTGTGTCCTGAGGCAAGAGCAGTAAAAGCAAAAATAAACTGTTGGGACGACATCAAAATCAAAAGGTTTTGCACAGTGATGGAATCAAACACAAACCGAAAAGGCAACCTACAGAATGGGAGAAGATATTTGCAGATGACATATCTGATAAAGGGTTAGTATACAAATATGAAGTACTGATAGAACTCAACACCCAAAACACAACCCTGTTTAAAAATGATCAGAAGACAGGAGCAGACATTTTTCCAAAGAAAACATACAGATGGCCAACAGGCATATAAGATGCTTAACATCACTCATTGTCAGGGAAATGCAAATCAAAACTGGGAGATACCACCGCCCACCCTTCAGAATGGCTAAAATCAAAAACACAAGACACAAGTGTTGGCCAGGAGGCGGAGAAAAAGGAACCCTCTTGGACTGTTGGTGGGAATGCAAACTGGTACAGCCACTATGGGAAAAAGTATGGCGTTTCCTCAAAAAGCTAAAAATAGAACTACCCTACAATCCAGTGATTGTACTACTGGGTATTTATCCAAAAAATACAAAAACACCAATTCAAAGGGATACATGCACCCCTATGTTTACTACAGCATTATTTGCAATAGTCAGCCCAAGTGTCCATTGACAGATGAATGGATAAAGAGGAAGTGGTATATATGCACAATGGAATATTATTCAGCCATAGAAAAGAATGAAATCTTGCCATTTACAATGAAATGGGTGGAAGTAGAGAGTATTATGCTAAGTGAGTCTGAGAAAGACGTAAAGCATATGATTTCACTCATGTAGAATTTAAGAAACAATAAAAATGAGCAAAAAAAAAAAAAAAGAGAGAGAGAGAGAGACAGACAAACACAGAAACAGACTCTTAACTATAGAGAACGAATTGATGGTTGCCAGAGGGGAGATGCGTGGGGGAATGGCTGAAAGAGGAGATAGGGAGGAAGGAATGCCCTTGTCATGAGGAGCCCTGGGAGATGTCTGGAATTGCCGAATCATTATATTGTATACATGAAACTAAGAAAGCACTGCATGTTAATGGTACTGGAATTAAAATAAAAACTTAGTAACAAAAACAGAGGCCAAATTTTAATTATATCAAGAAACTTCTTTCAATAAATAGATAGCTGACCTTTCACTCAATTTTTCTTTTTAATGAACTTGGTTTTGTTGTATATTTTTGCTCTAAAGTCTTTCTGTTTGCCATGGTGCCGATGATTCATGGCCTACATCAGATGATGGCGACTTTAATGTNTGATTTTAATATCAAGGTAAAGTACTCTCTTGTGAAATTAATTTTTTTTGCTCTGAATTTAGTTTTGTCAATTATTTACTGTTAAAATTTAGCAGTGGCCTGCCTGTCATCTTTTTATGTTTGTAATGGAAAGTTGGTCAGAACAAACCATTTTACAGAAATATGGCAAGTTGACAATTTTTTTTTTCACTCTGGGAAATACTGAAGGTGGAGGTTGAAGAAAATGGGCTGGAAAATATATAATGACAGGAAAATTACATTGGGAAAAGCTTTCCCATAATGGTGGAAATATGACATTGGTCAAGTATAAGGATTTTTTTTTTCACTTTAGTATTTATTCTTTTTGGCAGTAGGGCTCTAAGTTGCACGTAACGCGCGGCAGGGTTGCCATGGGGACCAGCAGAAACTTTTTTTAGAAAAGTATCGCTAGGGGCGCCTGGGTGGCACAGCGGTTGAGTGTCTGCCTTCGGCTCAGGGCGTGATCCCGGGGTTGTGGGATNGCAAGTTGACAATTTTTTTTTTCACTCTGGGAAATACTGAAGGTGGAGGTTGAAGAAAATGGGCTGGAAAATATATAATGACAGGAAAATTACATTGGGAAAAGCTTTCCCATAATGGTGGAAATATGACATTGGTCAAGTATAAGGATTTTTTTTTTCACTTTAGTATTTATTCTTTTTGGCAGTAGGGCTCTAAGTTGCACGTAACGCGCGGCAGGGTTGCCATGGGGACCAGCAGAAACTTTTTTTAGAAAAGTATCGCTAGGGGCGCCTGGGTGGCACAGCGGTTGAGTGTCTGCCTTCGGCTCAGGGCGTGATCCCGGGGTTGTGGGATCGAGCCCCACCCGCGGGCCCTGGGAGGGAGTCAGCTGGGGCGGGCGACGCGGCCGGGAGGCGTCCTGCGTCCTCAGCCGGCCCCGCCCCCTCAGCCTCTGCCCACCCAGCCCGGTCCGTCCTAACAGTCGCTGTCCGACAACCGCTTCCCCTCGGCTGCTCCCCAGCGGCGGCGCCGGTCAGGAGCGGAGCCGCCGCAGGTAAGCGTGCGCCGGCCTGCGTCCTTGCACCGCCCTCCGTCGCTGCTCGGTCTGCGCGGCGGGCTTAGCGTCTCTGTGCTCGGGGGCGGTTGGGGTCTCCCAACTCCGCGCGGTGCTGCTGTGCGGGACGCCGGGACCCCTGCCCCCGCCTCGTCGCCGCCGTCAGGTAGACGCAGCCCCCACCAGCGCCCCGGGAGGACGGGCTGGCGGGGTGGGCTGGGGTGAGGGGGTGAGCCGGGGCTGGCGGCTGCGGGGTCAACGTGAGGAGGGGGACGTGAAGACGGAAACATTCGGGTGCTCCTGCCGCAGCCCAAGGTGATGGTCACTTCAGAGCCCCCAGCTCGCGGGTTTCTCAAGGATAGGGATTTTTTTTTTTTAAAGATTTTATTTATTTATGTGACAGAGAGAGAGACAGCCAGCGAGAGAGGGAACACAATCAGGAGGAGTGGGAGAGGAAGAAGCAGGCTCCCAGCGGAGGAGCCCGATGTGGGACTCGATCCCGGCACACCGGGATCACACCCTGAGCCAAAGACAGACGCTTAACGACTGCGCTACCCAGGCGCCCCATAGTACAGATTTATTCTGTCCTGGGCCCTGATAATTTTATATCCTGATTATTTCTGGAACCATTCTGTCGGTTCAGGTGTTCTTGCTTCATCTTTATTTTCTGTTACTGTCTTCTAATTCATCTCCCATCTTTTATTACCATGCCCCTCAAATTCATCGCTCTCCACGGCATTTAGAGTGATCTGTCTCAAATGCAAATATGACTATGAACTGTTGAAAAAACATTTGTGTCCGGGTATCTTAAAATTACATATAAAGCTTTCACAATCTTGAATTCTGCAAAGCGCTCTGATCCTTTCTACTGTCTGCCCTTTTCTCTGGCATTCTGAACTGCTGGTGATGTCTTCCTCTTGGATCCCTGTAGTTTAGACAAGTATTTACCCTGTTGTGGGCTTCTTTCCCTTGTCTTACTACAGTCTTGCCTACTCTCCCCATTTTGCACACTCTAACCCCTTTGAATCTGGCTGACCTCACTGTTGTAGTCTCAGTTCAGGCATTCTCTCTAGAAAAACCATTGTTTTTCTTTTTATCTACATGCTTCTTTAAACCTGGGTGCCACCTTTTATCTGACACCTTTTATCTACATGCTTCTTTAAACCTGGGTGCCTAGCACTCAGTGGGAATTCAGTAAAAATGACTGAGTAAAATAAAGACTGTTTACACAGAGATGATTTGAGAGATTGTCCCATACAGGGGTGCCTGGGTGGCTCAATAGGTTGAGTGTCCAACTCTTGATTTCAGCTCAGGTCATGACCTCAGAGTTGTGAGATCGAGCCCTGTTCAGGGCTCAGTGCTGGCCATGGAGCCTGGTCAAGATTCTCTCTCCCCCTCTGCTCCTGGCCCTCTCCCTCTCTGCAAAGAGAGAGAGAGAGAGAGAGAGAGAGAGAGANTCTGAAAAGAGAGAGAGAGAGAGATTGTTCCATACATTGTAAGAGGAAATGAGATAGGTGTATAAAGAAGTAATTAGCAGTTCAGTTGGTGAAGATGCACTGCAAAAATCTGTAAAGTAGTAAGGTAGCCCCAACGAAAGAGACACCTGTTTATCTGGGGAAGGACAGCCATAATCAAGGATGACTTTACATAACAGTCTGTGCCCTAAAAGGTGTAAAGAGATTTGTCAAGGAGTAGAGGAAAACATTTCAGGAATGTTTACACTCATCAGGCACATACACCCGTGGGAAGGTTGTACACTGATAGTGGCATCAAAAGTACTAGTAATTTT
>NW_023214715.1:0-601 GCF_002007445.2 Ailuropoda melanoleuca
TCCCCCTGCTTGTGTTCCCTCTCTCGCTGGCTGTCTCTCTCTGTCAAATAAATAAATAAAATCTTAATTAATTAATTAATTAATTGCAGGAGGGGTGCCTTGCTGATTCTATCAGTTAAGCATCTGACTCTTGATTTCGGCTCAGGTCATGATCTCAGGGTTGTGGGAGCCCCAAGTCAGGCTCTGCACTCAGCGGGTAGTCTGCTTGAGAGTCTCTCCCTCTACCCCCTACCCCCCCACTTGGATGCATGCTATCAATCAATAAATAAAATCTTTTTAAAAAATTGTAGGGAAGAGGAGAGAGGAACTTACAGATTAAAAGAGGTTTAAGACACGTCAACCAAATAAATGTGACTGTACTTTGGATTCTGATTTGAAAACAAAACAACTAAGGGGCACCTGGGGTGGATAAGCCTCTGGCTTCAGCTCAGGTCATGATCTCAGGATCCTGGGATTGAGTCCCACGTCTGGCTCCCTGCTCAGTGGGTAGCCTGCTTCTCCCTCCCTATGCCCCTCCCCCTGCTCGTGTGGTCGCTCGAATTCGCGGGCTCTCTCTCTCAAATAAAGAAATGAAATCTTTAAAAAAAAAAAAAAAACCAAA
>NW_023214716.1:0-601 GCF_002007445.2 Ailuropoda melanoleuca
TCTGCTGGGAGCCTGCTTCTTCCTCTCCCACTCCCCCTGCTTGTGTTCCTTCTCTCGCTGGCTGCCTATCTTTCTGTCAAATAAATAAATAAAATCTTTAAAATAATAATAATAATGATGAGGTTAGAAACAAATAACACTCAAAGAAACTGTGCAGGCTGAAGCAGGCAGCAGAGATATTTCAGACACATGCAGCTAAAGGGAAGCTCACAGAAGCCATACAGAGGGAGTGACCAGAGAGGCAGGAGGAGAATCAAGAGTGAGGTATCCCAGACACCAGGGACCAGGGCCCTTGGAGAGGAAGGGAGGAGCCATCAGTGGCAACAACCACAGGGAAGGCTGTTAGAATGCGCATGGGGAGTACTCACTACATTGTAAATTAAGAGATCCTGGTGGCCTTGGCAGGGCGAGGTTGGACCAACTGGTGGTAAAGGAGTGCCTTCGTGTTTGTTGGGGACTGAACGTGGGCTGAAGAAGTGAGGAACTGAAGGAGTTTAGCGGATCCTCTTGGGAAGCCTGGAAGGAAGTTATACACCACCTCTTATAAGAGTGTGGTTACACTCGGGTGGCTACTGGAGGGCTGAGAAATTCCCATTCTGCC
>NW_023214717.1:0-601 GCF_002007445.2 Ailuropoda melanoleuca
AGAGAAGGAGAGGTTAGGAAATAGGTTGGAGAAAGGGGATTTTTATTTTAAATCAAATTAAACTGTAAAAAATAACCCTGGGATGGTGTAGTACATGGAAGCTCGGATGTGCCTCACTGTTATCCAACTCAGAACTTCAAATATTGTGCATTGTTTTGTGATTTATTCCTACCAAATTTTGTTTACATAAGGCCTAAATAAATCAAGCAATAACACATTAGGAGGACTAGTCATATTTTTCTTTTATTTGTGTTTAAGTGCCAAGGCTCTATCAGCCCTTGTTTTATTTAAATAGGAAATTTATTTAATCCTAGCAATTGCCAAAATTTCATTTTCCAGAGAATTTCAAAATATTCTTCATAATGATCCATCTATGGAAAGAATGCAATTTTAGTAAATTTTCTTTTGCCTTTCTGGTAAGGAAGGACTGTCTGTTTTTTTGTTTGTTTTTTTGTACATAGAATCTAAAAGAATCATTTAGGATGTATAGATATTGGAATCCAAATAGCTGTAGAAAATAATAGATCAAAATTTAATGTATTCATTTTATGTATATTGTACTTAATGTTGTCTTTAAATAGATTATTCTGGCTATATTAAA
>NW_023214718.1:0-601 GCF_002007445.2 Ailuropoda melanoleuca
TTTTTTTCATGTTTCAGTTTAAAACAGTCTTCCATTCCTCTAATGGCTTTATTTCCCTAACCTAAGGGCCAAGTCCATACCAACAGCCTTGTTAGAGTAAATTATTTGAACAGATTTCTGACAGCATTCAAACAGGTTAAGTAGGAAGTACTACCAGATAATGCCAAAATGAGAAAAAAGGAATAATAAAACCGTAGTTGCTAACACGGATGTAATGCAGTAGGAAGAAAATAAAACAACTCAAACTGTGCAGTATTTCCCAAAAGAAAGTCATTTCATTCGATTATCTAAGATAACATCCAGAATGTCTGCAAGGGAGGTTAGTGGTTAACTTACCTGAGAACCCTACAAAGAACTCTGATCTTTCGAGACAGAGAACACCACAGCTGAGCAATGAGACAAAAAACAAGCACTTCTCTCCAAGAGGAAGGACATATTTTCTATCACAGATTTTTGTGCTTTGGTGAAATTAACAGGTCCTTATGAGGATGGTTTAATTAATTAGAAGCTCAATTTTCAGAACAACATCCACTGGCAGAACAGTCTCAGGAAAACATCATGGACAGAAAAACAAAGGCAATTTTTATATCGAATTGACTTT
>NW_023214719.1:0-601 GCF_002007445.2 Ailuropoda melanoleuca
ACCCAAAAACTCAGCAGCTCAGAAAAACAAATACTTACTTTTTCACAGATTCTATGGGCCCAGAACCTGGGACCAGCAGATGGTTCTGGCTCAGGATGGTCTTTCAGGAGACTACACTCCAAGTGTCAACTGAAGCTACAATCATCTGAGGTTCAACTGGAGCTGAAAATTCCACATCCAAGTTCATGCACACGCTGTTGACTAGAGATCTCAGGCTCTTCATAGAGTGCTTACATGGCAGTTGGATCTCCCCAAAAGAAGAGGGAGAGGGGGAGGATGAGGCCAAGTCCAAAACTCCAGTTTTTTATACCACTGTCTTGGAAAGAATGTTCCAATCTTCTATATATGCCGTACCAGACCAACCTGGTCAGCGAGAAAGAAAGCGCACAAGGGTATGACTATCAGGAGGTGGGATCACAGGGGGCTGTCTTAGAAGCTGGCTCCTGCATCCTCCAAATATTCCCTGAAACAATGTAAATATATGAAAGTGCTGAATATGGGAGTGGGGAAAGAGAAATTTTGAATAACTTTATTGTAAGTGTAATTTATGTCCATTTTGATTTATCTTGTGGGAAAAAAAGGTCCTTAAGGCAACACAAAC
>NW_023214720.1:0-601 GCF_002007445.2 Ailuropoda melanoleuca
GCAGATTTTGGAGGGGAAAATTAAGAAATCCATTTTGGATCTTTTAATATGAATCAATCTGTATGTCTTTGACAAATTTCCTTATGATGACGATGTCTACACCCGTATTTTTGCAATAATCAGGCAAATCTTAGTTTTAAACAAACGTTCATAATTATGTTGATTTTCTTTATACATAGATATAAACACATATATTCTATCCATTTGGTGTTGAAGTGTGTATGTGTATGTATGTGTAAACACATATACACATATGCATACACATAGATACAGTATTTGGTGCAATTTCCCATGGGATTGCTTATAATATTCCCATTCTCCTAAATTATAAAGTTTGGGTTCAAGTATCAGCAAAGTTCAATTACCCCATGAACTAAAACTCTGACTTTAAGAATCTTTACTCTATAACGTTACAACTGGTTACTCAGCTGACAGAAAATTGCTTTAAAAAGAAAATGCCAATTCCTTAATCTTACTGAGCCTTATTTCCTATAGGAGATAAAGATTTCTGTGTTACCTATTTCAATTTATGTACGTGATGATCTAATAAGATGAACAGTAGTGTTGAAACTGAAAGCACTAAAGATATACAGATTATTCT
>NW_023214721.1:0-611 GCF_002007445.2 Ailuropoda melanoleuca
GAAACTATAGATCACTCTTGAAAGATATTGAGGAAGACATAAAAAGATGGAAAAATATTCGATGCTCATGGGTTGTAAGAATTAACATAGTTAAAATGTCCATTCTACCCAGAGCAATCTACACTTTCAATGCTATCCCGATCAAAATACCGAGGACATTTTTCAAAGAACNCGAGGACATTTTTCAAAGAACTGGAACAAATAGTCCTTAAATTTGTATGGAAACAGAAAAGGCCCAGAATCTCCAAGGAATTGTTGAAAAGGAAAAACAAAGCTGGGGGCATCACAATGCCGGATTTCGAGCTGTACTACAAAGCTGTGATCACAAAGACAGCATGGTACTGGCACAAAAACAGACACATCGACCAATGGAACAGAATAGAGAACCCAGAAATGGACCCTCGGCTCTTTGGGCAACTAATCTTTGATAAAGCAGGAAAAAACTTCCAGTGGTAAAAAGGCAGTCTCTTCAATAAATGGTGCTGGGAAAATTGGACAGCTACATGCCAATGAATGAAACTTGACCACTCCCTCACAGCTTACACAAAAATAAACTCCAAATGGATGAAAGACCTCAATGTGAGACAGGAATCCATCAATATTCTAGAGGA
>NW_023214722.1:0-601 GCF_002007445.2 Ailuropoda melanoleuca
TTTCGAGTACTTGATCTTGTTTTGTTCCCTTGAGGAGCGTTAGAATGTGTACTCTGGGAGGCATTTAAGATACTTGCAAATCAGCTTAAGCTTTTGGGGTTTGATGTCTTAGCTCTTTGGTGAGTCTTGAGCAGCCTGACTTGTAGGGAAGAGTTAGCCCGGTACCCGGGTGTGCGGTGAGCCCTGGCTGCTGGGAGCTGAGTCCCTCAGTCCTAGGGGAGCACCCGACAGCCCCCAGGAATGCCCTTTTTGTCCAAGGGCCTCTGCCCGCCTCCGGGAACGTCACTCCACACGTGCAGGGGCGTGCGCAGCCCCAGACCAAGTGTGTCCCCATCAATTTGACAGGCCTCCTTTTCTGCCTGGGGCCCTCCCCTCTAGCTCTCTGCCCATGGATACTAGCCAGCCTGACCTGTTTGTCCAGTGTCGGGATGGTGGGGAAAGCTGCAGCCGTTCTGTGGCGTGGGTTGGTCTGGTGGCCCTCATGTGGCCCATACCGAGCAGCAGAGCTGCTGCCAGGGATGCAGGGGTCCAGGTGGGCTGTGGTCACTGTGGCTGCTCCCGCAGGGCGTGCTGTGCACTGTCTTGTCGCCCGGGCTGCCCC
>NW_023214723.1:0-602 GCF_002007445.2 Ailuropoda melanoleuca
GCCCCGCATCAGGCTCCTCTGCTGGGAGCCTGCTTCTTCCTCTCCCACTCCCCCTGCTTGTGTTCGCTCTCCCACTGCCTGTCTCTCTCTGTGTCAAATAAATAAATAAAATCTTTAAAAAAAAAAAAAAGAAAGCTTCATTTCTTGTTCATGCTACATTTCTAATAAAGGTTATCAAGGATTTTTCTTCCACACAATCACTTAGAGACCAATACCTGAAAAAAATAGTTGTACCATCTGGGATACACAATAACCTTAATTACTGAAATTAGATTTATTCCTTCCAAATAATTTCTAGAATATAATATCCCATTTATTTAGAAATAAGACTTCAGATACACTCAACCCTGTAGCATATCTGTGGACAAATAAGTAAGTGAACAGGGACCCTGAGATTCCAAAATATCTCTTGTAATATTTTAGCATTCAACAATCTGATTTTTTTCTACCCATGCAAATGCAAAGGCTATTAAAGTTTTGTTTGTAATTATGTAACACTGAAGTGTTGGGAAGACAAAAGAAGGAAAACAGGTGGCTGCCAGTTTGGGAGAAAATTTTTTCCGCAGATATTTTTTTTTCCTTTCTCTAGAAAAAAAAAAAAA
>NW_023214724.1:0-602 GCF_002007445.2 Ailuropoda melanoleuca
AAAAAAAAAAACGTAGGTTTACTTTTTCATTTACTGTTGCTTCAGCCAATTATTTATACTCTTTAGGATTCAGTCTACTCATCTGTAAAAGGAAGATGTTAACCCCACTTTGCAGAGTTATTGTAATGGTTAAATGAGATAATATATGTGCAAAACCATGTTATTATTAATAATCACAACAACCACTCATAATATTTATCAATTTATTCAAAAACTATTTAAGAAGGACCAAATATATGCAAGGCACCGAGTTCTACCCTAGTGATGCTGACAGGGATTGCTCTGATTGTAGAAGGAAATAAACTTTTAAGGAAATGGTGCAATCAAGTATGTCAGGTTGTGGATATAAGACTGCCATGGATTCAGTGAGAGCACAAAACCAATTCTATCCCAGGAGGTGGAGTCATAGAGAGGTTAACTGTATTAATGTCCCAGCAAGGAAGAGATGGCTAACTCCAAGGTGTCAATGAGTACAGTTTATTGTAAAGACTATTTACAGAGGTATGGGCAGGGTTAAGAGAGCCAACAAGGATGATGAAGGCCCCCAGCATGAACAAGAGTGGGGAGAAGTATTAAACCCATAGACTGGTTTTGTTTCCAGT
>NW_023214725.1:0-2476 GCF_002007445.2 Ailuropoda melanoleuca
GGGGGCTTGTGCTGAGTCACCTCCCATAGGTGTTAGCTTGAAAAAAGGTTCGGTAGGTGGTCTGGGCGCCTGTGTTTTACCCCACCAGGGGGCAGGAACTTGCTGGAATTACCTGAATCTCCAAAGAGGGTCCCTTTTGTGGCACCACTGGGCTTACTGTCTCCACACATCTCGACACACTGACCTCCTTGCTTTCCCTGGTCCCTGACCGTGGGGTCCTGGAAGTGCATGGGTTAATGCAGTGTGAGCCCAGCCCAGAGCAGCTGCAGAGGGACAGGACTGCAGGCCTCAGAGCTGAGCCTGGCATCAGCAGATGGCCAGGAGCAGGCACAGCTACGCTGGGTCTGTGCTGGGTCTGTGCTGAGCCCTGACATCGGAGAGGGTCCTACACCAGCACGAGTGACCCCCACCCCAAAGGACATGGGCCTGCACCCAGCACCTCTCAGCAGTTTGTTCCTTTATTCCATCGATCAGTGAAGCGTCTTTCTTCACTGGGATTTGGTGAAAACTTCACTGCATTCCCTTCAGGCACCTCCCGGGTCCTGGGGGGAGGCCAGAATCAGCCCTGCAGTCAGGGCTGGGCTCTCAAGCCAAGGTCAGGAACTCAGTCTCTTTCCCCTGGGGAGCCTACTTGAGGGGTCTTCTTGTCTCCACTCCTAAAAAGAGTGAGCCTGTCCCATCAGATGTCTCAGGACCCCCAACAGAGTCTAAACTCCAGGGTGGGCACAGTCTCACAGTGCCTAGATGCCTCCTCTCTGGGAGACAGAGGACGGGAAGTGACCCCTGGGAGAGCATTACCTCCAGCTGCCCAGAACACTAGCCTGGGCTCCATCCTCTGCTCCCTGTAAGCGTGGGTCAGCCTGGGCCTCTGAGGGCCCAAATGCAGTGCAGTGTCCCTGACGGAGATGTGCCAGGATCCCAGGGCCATCCCTGCCTCCAGGGCTGCAGCCGTCTGTCCCTGGCCTCATTGCCTCACTTGCAAATTGGCTTCACCCCATGTATCACACGTGGGCTTTACGAGAAGGCACTGACTGTCTCACGTGCACAGGACTCCCTCCAGAAGTCGGTACAGTGCATGTGAACTTGAAAACATCCCAAGGAAACCCCATGAAAGCAAAGCAGTGCCTCTGGCTGAGTTAAGCCTGCCCTGGGTCCTTCCCTGCAGTCCTCGGTAAGAGAAAGCTGCCGTCGTTGTCAGCCTGGTATTGGGTCTCTGCAGACGGGAAGTCTGAGGCAGATGCAGAGGGGAGGGAGGAGGGGGCTCATGGCACCCATTTGCTTCTGTGATCACCACTGCACACGTCTGATTGGAGCAGGTGCAAGGGTGAAGCGTCTCCAGATGAACAGTGTTTGTCTTCACATCATTGCCACTAACAGTGGTGACCCCCTGCCCAGCAAGGAGGCCCACCTGGGTGGCCTTCCAGGAGTCACATCATGGCCCTGGCTGTCCTGTTAGAGAGCTGGGGCCAGGCAGGCTCCCCTCCTGGGTCTTGGGCACTGATCACCCATCATGAAAGGAGGGTGAAGATGGGTTTCTGCCCTCTGTTTTCTCTACCGTGTTAGAATTCTAGAAGATGGGACATTTTCTGTATTTTAGGCAGCTCTTGAGGACATTGACGTGCCCTCAACCTCAGTCAAATTTGTAACTGGAAAAGGTCTTACTCTGAGGTAGCTGATATTTTCCTTTCACATAGCATCCTGCCCCCCACCCCAATACTGATGAAAATTAATAAATTTCATTTTATTTTATTTAAAATACATTTACTCCTGGGGCTCCTGGATGGCTCATTTGGTTCAGTGTCCAACTCATGATTTTGGTTCACATCATGATCTCAGGGTCGTGGGGTTGGGCCCCACGTTGGGCTCCATGCTCAGCACAGAGTCGACTTGAGATTTTCTCTCTCCTTCTCCCTTTGCCCCCGCTCCGCACTGTGCGCATGCACGCTCTCTCTGTCTCTGTGTGTGTGTGTCTCTAAAATAAATAAATTTTCAAATGCATTGATTTCTTCATTGTGAAAGTAACAAAAGGAACACTTTTCTGAAGCCAGCAGGATCTGTCAATTTTAAAAGCTGGTGAAAATAGGTAATAAAAAAATAGGGAAGCAAATATACTGTACATATATTTTTAACTTAAAATTTGTAGCTGTGCATTAATTTTTAACAATAAGTTTATTGAGATATATATACTTTTCATACAGAGAAACCTTCAGGTGTTAACACCACATGTTGGTAAGTTTTGACAAACGTAGAACATCGGTCAGGGTGCATAACAGTTTCATTGCTCCAGAAAGTCCCCTCATCCCTTGCTGGTTAGTACCCTACTACACCGCTGGCCTCCATCCCCAGGTGGCCAGTTCTAGTTCCAGTCGCCACTCTGGATGTTTCTTTTTTCTTTTTTTTTAATGTTTTTTTTATTATATTATGTTAGTCACCATATAGTACATCCCTGGGTTTTTTAAAATGTTTTTTTATTATA
>NW_023214726.1:0-553 GCF_002007445.2 Ailuropoda melanoleuca
GAAGTCATTACTATAAGTTTGGCAGTAGAAGCCTAATTTTTGCATTTATCACCATTCTGTATTGTTCTTATATTTTATAACACATAGTAACACTTTGAAAAGTTGTTAAATCTATATTATATACTTATTTGGTTTTACTATTAAATGCTTTCTACCTAAAGTAATACCAATTTGTAAGAAATCTCAGAAATCATCTGGTTTGATTACTACTAATGCAAAATGCTTTTTTAAAAATTTAAATTCAAATTACTTAACATATAGTGTAGTATTGGTTTCAGGAGTAGAATTTAGTGATTCATCACTTATATACAACACCCAGTGCTCATCCCAACAAGTGCCCTTCTTAATATTCATCACCCACTTAGCCCATCCCCCCACCCATCTCCCCTTTAGCAACCCTGAGTTTGTTCCCTATATTTAAGAGTCTCTTATGGTTTGCCTCCCTCTCTGTTTTAATCTTATTTTATTTTTCTTTCCCTTCCCCTATGTTCATCTGTTCTGTTTCTTAAATTCCACATATGAGTGAAATCATATGGTATTTGTCTTTCTCTGA
>NW_023214727.1:0-602 GCF_002007445.2 Ailuropoda melanoleuca
CAATGCTGCTATGAACATTGGGGTGCATCTGGCCCTTCTCTTCACTACGTCTATATAAATGCTACATTTAAAAAGAAGATCTCAAATCAACAATGTAACTTTACATATCAAGAAACCAGAAGAAAGAAATTAACCTCAATGTAAGCAAAAGGAAAGAAATAAGACTAGAGCACAGAGATAATTCACGTAGAGAATAGAAAAACAATAGAAAACAAAACCAAGAGTTAGTTTTTTTGAAAAGATAAACAAAATTGACAAACCTTTAGCTAGACTAAGAAAAAGATAAGACTCCAAATAACTAAAATAAAAAAATGAACGACAAGACATTTACAACTGGTGCCACAGAAATAAAAAGGATTATGGGACTACAATGAACAATTTTGCTCCAACAAATTAGAGAAACTGGAAGAAATGGACAAATTCCTAGAAACATGCAATCTACCAAGACTGAGTCATGAAGAAATAGAAAATCTGAACAGATCAATTGCAAGTAGCGAGTTTGATTCAATAATCTATAATATCCCCACAAAGAAAAGTCCTGGAACAGATGGCCTTACTGGAGAATTCTACCAAACATTTAAAGAAGAATTAGTGCCAATCCC
>NW_023214728.1:0-602 GCF_002007445.2 Ailuropoda melanoleuca
AAAAATTTTAAACCACTAGGGCTAAGTGTCAGGAGCAATTTCTGGGGTTCCCTCCAGTCCACACAACCTTCATAAGGCAAGAGGAGAAATTGGATTCATGCAGTGGAGAAAGCAGCCCTGGGAAGAGAACTTGGCACTAGCGGCTACCCGGGGCACTCCCGACCCCCAAATGCCCAGCGGCTGCGAGGCGTCTCCCCTGCGCGGCAGCAGTGTGGTGAGCTGTGCCCGGAGAACGAGGCTGGCCCAGAAGCTGCAGTCGCACCTGGGCCATCTGCCCAGCACAGCCCCCATCTGGAGGGCCTGCCCCGCGATGATCTGCCTCGGATCAGCCTGCCAGCCAACCTGCTGCCCAGCCTCACGCCACAGGGTAGGCCACTGTCATCTCAAAGCATCCACCTTTCCCCCGCAGCCAGCGCCCCGCTATGCACCGCTGGACGTCTTCTACATCTGTTGAGGGCACAAGCTGTGGCGCTTGTCCTTTAGTCTACTAATGTGGCGTATGACATTAATGGGTTTTCAGATATTGTGGAAACGGTCCTCCAAAATACATCTGCATCCTAATCCCTACAACTGTGAACGTTATCTTATACGGAAAAAAAAAA
>NW_023214729.1:0-602 GCF_002007445.2 Ailuropoda melanoleuca
AAAATGACAAAATAAAATTTTCTCTCATGATTTATTCAAAGATGAAAATGACAAAATAAAATTTTCAAAAAGAATATGATGAAATAACCTGGCAAAGATACAGCCACATCTTTTATATCTTTGCTTAGTTCTCGGTTTTAGGAGGTAAATATTGAATCTTTCACTATCAATTATGGAGTTAGCTCTAGCGTATTATTGTAGATGCTTTTTCTCAAATTAAGTAAGTTCCCTCTGTTTCTAGTTTGCTGAGTGTTTATTATGAGCAGGTATGGTGTTTTGACATTTTTTTCTTATCATTTTATTTTTCTTTTTTAGCCTCTTGATATGCTGAATTACATTATTTATTTATTTTTTTATATTTTAAGTAGGCTCCATGGCCAGTGGCTCTCACAACACTGATATCAAGACCCGAGCTGGTATCAGGAGTCAGACACTTAACCAACTGAGCCACCCAGGCACCCTTACATTAATTAACTTTTGATGTTGAACCAGCCTCACATACCTCCCACGTGATAATAGCATACAATTGTTTTTTATACATTGTTGGAATTGATATGCTAATATTTGGTTGAAGATTTTTGTATACAAGCTCAGGAGAAATA
>NW_023214730.1:0-602 GCF_002007445.2 Ailuropoda melanoleuca
AGAGCAGTACAGTCAGCCACCCAGAGGAGCTGGGGTGGAAGCCACTTACAAGTGACTAAGAAGTGAGTGGACAGCGGAAGGTCAAGGCTAACTCACTTGGGAAGTCTGTTGATGGGGAGAGAAGATGGTAATCAAGAACTTAAATGGAGACAAGAGGATTATCATTTCAGTAGAAGGGAGATAATGACATGTTGATGCACAGAGGGGAAGATCATTTAGTATAAAAGACAGAAGTTGCAAAAAAGGAAAATAGTTGACCAAGCAAGGTTTAAGGGAAGTGGAAAGGGTGAGATTAAAGCCATAAGTAGTGACATGATTTCTTGGCTTATTGTGTCATTAACTATTTACTCTAAATTCCACAAGGACTAGGACCATGTTGGATTTTGCTCACCATTGTGTCCAGTACCCGGCACATAGTAGGAGCTCTATAATATTTGTTGGAGGAATGGACGAATGAATGAATGAATGAATGATAAGGGAACCTCCCAATGCTGCACTTATGTATTCAATGGCAAAAGTTTAGGCCCAAATACAACTAATCTTTGATAAAGCAGGAAAAAACATCCAGTGGAAAAAAGACAGTCTCTTCAATAAATGGTGCT
>NW_023214731.1:0-602 GCF_002007445.2 Ailuropoda melanoleuca
AATGATAAAGAAGGGTACTTTCCAAGTGAGGGCTGCAGGGCATGTAACTTTGAGAAATAGATCTAATCACAAAAGGCGAAAAGGTATAATAAGGAATAACAGAAATGCGATGACAGGTTGGAAATATGTATAAAAGGTCATTTATTAATTCAAAAAATACAGAAGAACTTTCTACGCTTAAGCAAGACCGGGGAGGATAATATGACCGAATGATAGGTTTGAGCATACAAAATGTATTAACTTCTCTACTACCCTCAACTACATCTACACATAGGAAATGAAGGTAAGAGGCAAAGTTGGTGGAAAAACTCCAATTCCAATGTTTGAAAAAGATGCAATCAACAACAGGAATATAAACACTCCAAACCCACCAAACAAAAGCACAGAACTGGCACAGACAATTTGCAATAGAGAAAGCAATTCACAAATGTACTCATCCTCGCCAGTAAGGAAATAATTCCAGTGTAAAGCTTTTTTAGTATACTCCTTTAAACCTATTAAATAAAAAAAAAACCATTGATGGGAATACCCAACATGAAAAAGGACATATGAGATGTATGTCTCATGATCCATTGGTCTGGATCTCTTTCTCATCAGTATGA
>NW_023214733.1:0-602 GCF_002007445.2 Ailuropoda melanoleuca
AAAAAAAAAAAAATTATTCAGCTCAACAAAGGTGTTGTGGCTTTTGCCATCTGTCTCCACCTTCTACTTGTTCTCTATATGGGTAGGCCGTAATTAACATACCTAACAGTCAACGAGCTAATGAAAAGGAAAAGGATCAGGAGAGACAGTATCCGAGTTTTGGCAGAGACAGGGACAACTCTGTGCATGAGGTAAGTGCTCAGGGCTGCCTGGGCGACAACACGGCAGAAAAGGCACAGTCCGAGTCCTGGCTCCATCACCCATGTGAACTGTACGGCCAGGCAAGGTACTCAATCTCCCAGCCTTGGTTCCCTCCATGTAAAATGGCACGAAACTGGGACCTTTACAGAGGGTGTTAGGATAAAGGAGTCCTTGCAGAATGCTGCAAACAGGCCTGGCAGCATCGAAGGCATTCATAAATGTTTGTTCCCCTTCCTGGTTCCAGCTTTAATAAAAAAGAATGATGTGTAAAGATTTCAGATACATTTTATCTGCAAGTCTAAATCCTAATGGATTTGAAAATTTTAAGTAATCTCTATACCCAACGTGGGGCTCAAACTCACGACCCCAAGATCAAGAGCTGCACGCGCCACTGACCAAGT
>NW_023214734.1:0-559 GCF_002007445.2 Ailuropoda melanoleuca
TGGCTGCCCTCAACCTCTTGATTCATCCTTGATTTATTTTGTTCCAATTTGCCTTGTTCCTATAGCAGGCTGATTATGGACATTGCATATGGCTGGTAATTTTTTCTTGTGGGATCTGTCCTGTGCATTGTAGAATGTTTAGCAGCATGCCCAGCCTCTGCCACCTTATTGGCAGTAGTATCACTCTTCCATTTGTGACAACCAAAAATATCCCTGGGACAATGCCAAATGCTCCATGAGGGGCAAAATTCCCCTGGTTGAAAATAACTTCCCTATGAACTTCAAGTATTTTTAGACATTTTAATACATTCTTCTGATCTTCCTTAGATTGTATCACATATTCTCCAGCTACCTTTCAGATAAACTTACTTGGTTTTTTTGTTTTTTTTTTTTTACTTTTTAATGATTTTTTATTATATTATGTTAGTCACCATACAGTACATCCCCAGATTCCGATGTAAGTTCGATGCTTCATTAGTTGCATATAACACCCAGTGCACCATGCAATACATGCCCTCCTTACTACCCATCACCGCTCTATCCCAATCCCACACCCCCC
>NW_023214734.1:579-1667 GCF_002007445.2 Ailuropoda melanoleuca
AGTCCATAGTCTCTCATGTTTCATTCCCCCTTCTGATTACCCCCCTTTTCTTTATCCCTTTCTTACCCTACCGATCATCCTACCTCTTATATTCCATGGATGAGAGAAATCATATGATAATTGTCCTTCTCTGCGTGACTTATTTCACTTAGCATTATCTCCTCCAGTGCCATCCATATTGCAGCAAATGTTGAGAATTCGTTCTTTCTGATAGCTGAGTAATATTCCATTGTATATATGGAGCACAGCTTCTTAATCCAGTCATCTGTTGAAGGGCATCGCGGGTCCTTCCATGATTTAGCTATTCTGGACAATGCAGCTATGAACATTGGGGTGCATATGGCCCTTCTCTTCACTACGTCTGTATCTTTGGGGTAAACACCCAGTAGTGCAATGGCTGGGTCATAGGGTAGCTCAATTTTTAACTTTTTAAGGGACCTCCACACTGTTTTCCAGAGTGGCTGTACCAACTTGCATTCCCACCAACAATGTAGGAGGGATCCCCTTTCTCCACATCCTCTCCAACAATTGTTGTTTCTTGCCTTGTCTATCTTTGCCATTCTAACTGGCGTAAGGTGGTATCTCAGTGTGGTTTTGATTTGAATTTCCCTGATGGCTAATGATTTTGAACATTTTTTCATGTGTCTGTTAGCCATTTGTATGTCTTCATTGGAAAAGTGTCTGTTCATATCTTCTGCCCATTTTATGATTTGTTTATTTGTTTCTCGTGTATTGAGTTTGAGAAGTTCTTTGTAGATCTTGGATACCAGTCCTTTATCTGTGGTGTCCTTTGCAAATATATTCTCCCATTCCGTGGGCTGTCTCTTAGTTTTTTTGACTGTTTCCTTGGCTGTGCAGAAGCTCTTTATCCTGATAAAGTCCCATAAGTTCATTTTATCTTNACATTTTATCTCTTGTTTCTCTTGACTTTGGAGATGTGTCATGAAAAAGTTTGCTCTGGCTGATGTCATAGAGGTTGTTTCCTACGTTCTCCTCTAGGATTTTGATGGATTCCTTTCTCACATCGAGGTCTTTCATCCATTTGGAGTTTATTTTTGGGTATGGTGTGAGAGAGTGGTCAAGTTTCA
>NW_023214735.1:0-602 GCF_002007445.2 Ailuropoda melanoleuca
AATAATAATGTAAGTAATTTATATTAACTTTAGACAATCCCCCCCCCAAATGAAACACTATGAATTCTCTGTCTTGCTTTTAGAATGATTACACTAAGAGATATAAATCTTGATTTTTTTTTCAACTATATCTGCTTGAAGAAAGGATTAGGTGAACATGATGTTGGTTTCTTTCTTTAAATGTGAAATTCCGGTGAGTTTTAAAATGTTGCCTTTATCTTGTCTCAGAGATAAGCATGCGAGTTCTGGTACCTTCTCCAGCAGCTTGAGACAGGAGCTCAGAATTGGGCAGGAGACTTATTCATCTGGACAGACTAAGTACTGGGATATGGTATGGTCCCTTTGGATCCATCGGAAGCCCTTTTAGGATTCTAACTTGTCTTTCAGAGTTTTGGCTGCAACATTACATGTTACGAGGCTGTCTATCCTCCCTAAGCTGCGTTTGGGTCTTCTGCTGGTGACTGCTTTGGATTCCTTATGTTGTGGTGGGGGCTTAAATAAGGCTCTTGTCTATAAATGCCTTAGGATTTGGTGCATATCTAGTTTCCACATCTTTCACTTGCAATCTTCTCCGTCTCTCACAGCTTCCCAACCACTGTGAC
>NW_023214736.1:0-602 GCF_002007445.2 Ailuropoda melanoleuca
AATACCCCTAAGCAGCACCTTAAAGCAACCACTAGTCTACTTTATATCTCTATAGATTTCCCTCTTCTGGAGTTTCATATGAATAAAACCATATAGTATGCCACTTTGTGATTAATTTCTTTCACTTAGCATACTCTTTCCAGTGTTTCTGTTTCATATATCATCATGTATCAGTACTTCATTCTTCTTTATGGGTTGAATAAAGTACAAATGTATGAGTAGACCATATCTTGTGAATCCATTGCTGTGTTGATGGACATTTGGATTGTTTCCATATTTTGGCTATTATAAATAATGCAGTGGTAAACATCCATATACAAATTTTTGTGTTGTTGTATGTGTTCATTTCTCATTCACTCATTTCAAGAACTGCCAGACTGTTTTTCACATTGGCTGCACCATTTTACTTTCACACCGGCAGTGTATGAGTTCTAATATCTCCACATCCTCACTGACAGTTTTGTTATCCAACTTTCTGATGTTAGCCGTTTTAGTGTGTATTAAATGGTGTCTCATGTCTTTGATTTACAATTCCTTGATGATTAATGACATTGAGCATATTGTCATTTGTTTATTAGCCATTTGTGTATCTTTCTTGGAGA
>NW_023214737.1:0-1128 GCF_002007445.2 Ailuropoda melanoleuca
TCCTGCCCACCAGCCTTATGTTTTCACCCTTGTCGGTTTAGGACCTCTTGTCCCGAGCTGCTTTCAGGATTCTCTCTTTGTCTCTGAAATTTGCAAGCTTCCCTATGTATGTTGAGGTGTTAACCTAATTTTATTGATGTTGATGGGGGTTCTCTGTGCCTCCTAGATTTGAATACCTGTTTCCTTCCCAGATTAGGGAAGTTCTCTGCTATAATTTCTCAAATACACCTTCTGCCACCCCCTCTTTCCTCTTCTTCTTGGATCCCAATTATTCTAATATTATTTTGCTTTATGGCATCACTTATCTCTTGAATTCTCCCCTCGTGATCCAGTCGTTTCTCTCTCTTGTTTCTCAGCTTCTTTATTCTCCCTCATTTGGTCTTCTATATCATTGCTTCTCCTTTATTCTAGCAGTTAGTGCCTCCATTTTTTATTGCATCTCATTAACATCCTTTTTGATATCGACTTGATTAGATTTTAGTTCTTTTATTTCTCCAGAAAGTAATTCTTTAGTTTATTCTATGTTCTTTTCAAGTCCCGCTAGTATCTTTATACTTGTTATTCTGAACTCTAATTCCGACGTCTTATAGCCAAAATAATTAGGTCCTTGGCAGTCATTACTGTCTCTTGTTCTCTTATTTGAGGTGAGTTTTTCCACCTTGTCATTCTGTCCAGAGAAAAATAGATGACTGAGAGAACAAAATACTAAAATGGCAACAAGAACTCCAGAAAAATACACACTAAACAAATCAGAAGAGACCCAAAACCAAAAAGAAAGAAAATTAAAATTAAGAACACAAAGAACATAATCAGAGAGGTGAACAGAACAGAATAATACACTGGATCCTGTGTGTCGTTTGGTCTGTCTGTTAGAAAACTACATCCCAAAATTGTAAAGAAAGAAAAACTTTTATATAGAAAAATAAAATTAAATATAATGAAAGGATAGCATGTAGCTGTAAAAATGNTTTTTTCCACCTTTTCATTCTGTCCAGAGAAAAATAGATGACTGAGAGAACAAAATACTAAAATGGCAACAAGAACGCCAGACAAATAGACAGTAAACAAATCAGAAGAGTCCCAAAACCAAAAAGAAAGAAAATTAAAATTAAGAAAACAAAGAGCATA
>NW_023214738.1:0-602 GCF_002007445.2 Ailuropoda melanoleuca
ACCTTTTTCTTTTTTTCCCCCAAACATCAAGGATTTTTTTTAAATTGAGGAATAATTGATGTATAACATTTTATTAGCTTCAGGTGTACAATGTAATGCTTTGATGTTTATATATGTTGTGAATGATCACCACAATAAGTCTAGTTAATATTCAGTCTCCCTTTTCTTGAAGTGACTTTAATGAGTCTCTGTTTCTGTCTATCGAAATAGCTTAATAAACAGAAAATCACTTTACTTTCTTTTTCTCAATAGACATTTCTTCCAGGAGATGTGGAATAAAATTAGGGAGTCAGGGCATACACTAGGGTCTGCATCCTGGGAAACCTGTGTTTTTTAGAATCAAAAATACATATTAGAATATACCATAGTGGCAGTTTCCTCAATAATAACCCAGTGATCAGAGAGTTATTTTAAATGACTCCATTGAGATCAGAGTCTAACAGAACAAGGTACGAAGGCATCTGAAAATAATTAACTAATCTTCTCTACTTTTGAAATAGCTTCTCTTCCACAGGGAAGAGGAAAGAAGCCCAAGAATAGGGGAATGGATGAGAAAGCACAACACTAGTTCACATTTCCTGCTTGGAAAGATAAAAAAAAAA
>NW_023214739.1:0-602 GCF_002007445.2 Ailuropoda melanoleuca
ACACACACACACACACACACACACACACACAAAAGGACAATGGAATATTAGTCATCAAAAAGAATGCAATCTTGGGGTGCCTGGGTGGCTCAGTCTGTTGAGTGCCAGCTCTTGGTTTCAGCTCAGGTCATGATCTTAGGATCCTGGGATCGAGCTCCACATCAGGTTCTGCACCCAGCAAACAGTCAGCTTGAGGATTCTCTCTCTGCCTCTCTCTCTTCCCCTCCCCCCACTCTCGGTCACTCAAATAAATAAATAAATAAATACTTTTTAAAAAACAGAATGAAATCTGTTCATTTGCATGACCTGGATGGAGCTAGGGTATATTCTGCTAAGTGAAATAAGTCAGTCAGGGAAAGACTGACTTTTGATTTCACTCATATGTGCAATTTAAGAAATCAAACAGATAAACATAGGGGAAAGGAAAAAAAAGAGAGGGAAGCAAACCATAACAGACTCAACTAAGAGAACAAACTAAGGGGTGCTGGAGGGGAAGTGGGTGGGGGAAGGGCTAAATAGGTGATGGGTATTAAGGATAGCACTTGTGATGAGCACCGGGTGTTGTATGTGAGTGAGGAATCACTAAATTCTTTTTTTTTTTT
>NW_023214740.1:0-602 GCF_002007445.2 Ailuropoda melanoleuca
ACACACACACACACACACACACACACACACACACACACGAGGGAAATTTCCTGCTCATTGGTTTTGCTAAGGTCCACTTCTTTGTAGAATTAGCTCACCTTCTGTCAGGAAAAGAATAAAGTCAGACCTAAGCTTTCACAAAAATTCCTCTCTCCCAGGTCTAGTTATTTAATACAGTTTAATTGTAAAAGAATTTCTTTACCTCTACTATGCATCGATTACTCTGTTTATTGGAAAACAAAATGAATAAAATGAGGCCTGCATGCAGATATTTCATAATTTAGTTGGAGAGAAAGAGAAGTAAACAAATAATTATAATGTACCATACTAAGGACTATAATAGAGTAAAACAAAGAACACCATCAAAGCCCCGGTGAGAGATGTATTAGTTAGCTTGAGTTGCCATGACAAAACACCATAGACTGAGTGGATTCAACAACAGAAACTTATTTTCTCACAGCTTTGGAGGCTGGAAAATCTAAGTTCAAGGTTCTTGTAAGGACACCACTCCAAGATCTTTAAAGAACTTACGAAACTCAACACCCAAAAAACAAATAATCCAGTCAAGAAATGGGCAGAAAGGGGCGCCTGGGTGGCACAGC
>NW_023214741.1:0-602 GCF_002007445.2 Ailuropoda melanoleuca
AGCAAGACTGTATTCCAGACTGAAGGCTCAGATTGTATTCCTGAGACCACTTTTGAGATCTTCCATTAGGTACAAGCCCATGACAGCTTCTCTGATGCCCCATAAGCTTCTTTTAAGACAGGAGACATCTTTCAAGACAGGAGCCCAATTACAGATCCATTACAAACACTGGAATGGGTATTCCCTGAAGTGGCCATGGAAGGGGTCATATGTAATGGCCAGAGGGGGGGCACATGTCCTTGTTAGCTAGGGACAGTACCACCCAGTGTCCCATCCAGTCCTGTCCAATCCCATCCAGCATCCCTCCCTTCCACCCAGTTTGAATCTGAAAGTATATGCACATCTTAGCTATCACTCAGAGTTAAGGTATCTTCCCCCAGGGATGCAGTCGACACATGGTCTTCATGGCAAGTCAATGGAAGGCATCCTCAACCTGAGTCAGAGGGTGGCAGGAAGCTACAGAAAGGTATCATTAAGACATCAGTTATTTCACCAGACAGGGCCAATAGATATCCAGAAAACAAAGAGAGAAGAAAGTGGGTGGGACAGGCTTAGAAGAAGAAATATCAGAGCAACTAGGCTCTCACCTGATGGAAAAACTG
>NW_023214742.1:0-602 GCF_002007445.2 Ailuropoda melanoleuca
ACTGGGGCTATTAAATCTGTTCCTCACAGAATCACAGCTTGCAAAATAATAAGGACCAGCAAAAGATGGAATCATAAGATGAGGGTGTAAACAGTGGTATGGATTTGGTGAAGAAAAAGAAGGGAGAAAGGCTAAGAAAGATTTTTACTTACAGGATGAAAAGTCACGAACATAGTACTCATGAAAGGTTAGAGCTGTCAGGATTCTTAAAAGTGAAGCATGTGCTAAAATATGATAGCTGGAGAATTCATCCGTGCTTGGATTGGTGGAAACTGGTTAATAGTCTTGTTGAGGTATTTGTAGGTGCAGGTAGCTGTTTGTTTTGTGTTTCCTGGATCAAAATCTTGATTGCATTTTTGCCAGGTTAATAAGCTTGTTGCTGAGATAATTGAGTGCCGTGGTAGCAAACAGGATGCTTAGAGGACAGTGAGATGGTTCCTAGCAGCCTTGAAGCTACTGGATGCGTCCAGAATAATGGAAAGACGGATGGATGTTCATACATCACATATTTGAGGATTTATTATGAGCAAAGACTTCTTCTTACCTAGAGGCAGGGCATTGAGATTCTTTCCCTTTTCCTGGCCGAAACGTGGCCAAAAAAA
>NW_023214743.1:0-602 GCF_002007445.2 Ailuropoda melanoleuca
TTTTTTTTTTTAGATTTTATTTATCTATTTGATGGAGATAGGGAGAGCACAAGCAGGGGGAGCAGCAGGCAGAGGGAGAGGGAGAAGCAGGCTTCCTGCTGAGCGGAGAGTCCAATGTGGGGCTCAATCCCAGACCCTGGGATCATGACCTGAGCCAAAGGCAGGCACTTAACCAACTGAGCCATCCAGGTGCCCCTAAGTGATTTTTCAAACTACTTTTCAAATTATCTTTTTTTTGAACAGATAAATTAATGTTTTACTATCACATTAATAAAAATAAATAAGATCTTTTTCCTATTTTGTTTTTTAAACTTTGTCTAAAATTGGAAAGCAAGGTGCACTAAAACTTGGATTTTCTAAATTAAGGTAAAATCAAATGAGCAGTTTTGTTTTAAACTGCTTTTCTATAATTTTACCAACTGTAGAATATACTAAATTTCCAAAAGTAATTTTTGCTATTTCATTGAGATTGCTCCTCTCCAAAGATAAAAGAGTGAAGTAAAAGGATAAGGTGATATACAGATCATGGGGCGCGTAGGGGCTCAGTCGTTGAAACATCCAACTCTTGATTTTGGCTCAGGTCATGATCTCAGGGTCCTGGA
>NW_023214746.1:0-172 GCF_002007445.2 Ailuropoda melanoleuca
GTAGCCAGTGAAAAATCTGCTGTTCGCCGGAGGTGTTTTCCTGGACGCTCTGCTTTATTTCCAATGAGAAGTGCGATGAGTCCTCGAAAATCCTGTACCTTTTCATTCATGCTCCCTTACTCAGGAGAGATGATGATCGTTGATAAATCCCTGGGCTGTGTGTTGTCTCACA
>NW_023214746.1:657-1211 GCF_002007445.2 Ailuropoda melanoleuca
CTTTTCATTCATGCTCCCTTACTCACGAGAGATGAAGATCGTTGATATAACCCTGGACTGTGTGGGGTCTCAGAGACCAATATGGGGCACTCTCGTCAGGGTTCCGCGACCACTTTCCCTCATGTTTCCCTATTCACGAAGGGTGATGATAGTGCTAAGACGGTCCCTGTACGGTGTTGTTTCTGACGGACGTGTTTTGGGCCTTTTCGTTCCATTGCCGCCAGCAGTTTTGACAGGATTTCCCCAGGGAGCAAGCATTTCGTTGGAAGCGGGTTTTGGCCGAATTGTGTTTCTCAGTGCTGTGTTCGTCGTGTTTCACTCACGGTACCAAAGCACCTTGATTCCTGTTCCACCTTCCATAAGGCTGTCGTGACTTCAAGGGCTTTCCCCTCACACTTTGTTTCTTGGTTCTAAGGGCTGGATCCTCCTCAGGCCCCTACACCCAATTGGAATCGGGGTCCCCAGTGATAAAACTCCTGTACACTGGAGGTGTTTTCCTGGACGCTCTGCTTTATTACCAATGAGAAGGGCACTGAGTCCTCGAAAATACTGAA
>NW_023214747.1:0-602 GCF_002007445.2 Ailuropoda melanoleuca
TCATTTTTTTTTTTTTTTTTTTTAAAGATTTTATTTATCCACTTATTTGAGAGAAGAGTGCACATGAGCCGGGGTGGGGGGTGAGCGTGGGGGTGGTAGTGCAGAGGAGCAGAGGGAGAAGGACAAGAAGACTCCGTGCTAAGGGTGGGAGCCAGAGGTGGAGTTAGATCCCAGGACCCTGAGATCATGACCTGAGTTGAAACCAAGAGGTGGACACTTTAGTCGCCTGAGCCACCCAGGTACTCCTAAGTCATTATGTTTTTAATTATAGATGCAGTCTGAAGAAGGGCATTTAACCCACCCAGTTATACCATGTTAATGGAAATGCTTTTTAAGAGCCATTAGTTCCTTTTGTAATAGTCATATATTCACTACGTAAATTTTTAATTTGGTTCTCTGAGTGAACTGAACTTTCAGTGGGAAATGCTTTGCCAGAGATTATCCTCTGTGTATGTGTTTATGTGTGTATATATCCACACAAATACATGTACATAAACACAGACACAGTCATATGGTATTCTAGTTTACAAATCCATCTTACATAAATTTGGTTAGCATGTGCACATTTCCTAAAGCTGATTACACCAGCATAATCTATTATA
>NW_023214748.1:0-1532 GCF_002007445.2 Ailuropoda melanoleuca
GCCTGACGCTTGGGGTTAGGTGTCTTGTGTATGTGATTCTGAGTGTGTGTGTGTATATGTGTGTGTGTGTGTGAGAGAGAGAGAGAGCAAGAGAAACAGAGACAAAGACAGAGACAGAGAGAGAGAAGATTGAGAAAGATAGAGAGAGAGAGAGAGAGGGAGAGAGAGAAAGAAACGTGTTTCTCCAGGAGATATGTCAGACAGATTCTGCATGATATCACCCTTCTCCAAAGCCATGTCATCACACTGTGCACTTTAGAGCCTTACTGCAGTGGGTGGCCCAGCAGGGGCACTTCAGTCCATGCCTGGTAACCAGCTGGCTCCATACACCCCAGCCTCATGTCCATATCAAGCAACATTCCATGAGTATTCTTGAGCAACAAGAGGAATGTGCTGACAGGTACTCTGTGTCCTAGATGCCTTGGAGGAAGACGTCGATCCCATCAAAGGAGACAGCACTGGAGGCACACCTCTCGCCGTGGTGAGCTAGAAGTTCTTTGTCCGAGGAACAGATATTGCTTTCTTGGTTTCTTTCCAACCAAATTCAGATGAAAATCAGACAATGTATACTTGAGATTATACATATATATCTCATAAATTTTCCTTTTTGGGAGAGCATTGAGTGGTTGTCTCTGCCAGCCGTTAGCTGATTTGAGAGGCCATTTGCCATTGGCGACACCAAACCTGGTTCTAAACGCTGTGGTAGGATACTGTCCCTCTGTAACACTTTATCGGGCTTGGATGAAGCATTTTGTAGTCACCGTCCTGAATGGACTGGACAGATATGTCCCCCAGGAAAAACAACTTCCTACAGGCAACCAGTTCACTTATTTGGGGTCGTTGGACTCAACCACTGTGTTCCATCTGGGTTCCTAAAGTCATTGAGGGAAATAAAGCTCACGCAGACAGACAGAGTATAGCATGACATGAGCCTCATGGTGTCCTCTTTCCTGTACCTGCAGGTGACTCCAGCACCCAGCGAGAGTGGTATGTATTCTGGAATCAGCCTCTTCCTGAGACACAACTCTAGATGGTATTGCAGGTGGGGCATCCTTGCAATCCTCAGTCTGGCGAGCTGCCCTGATTGGGTTGTGCGGGTGTGGGGGGCCAGAGATTTCCCAGGTGAAAATGTGTATCCATGTGTCTACAGTCCTAGGAAGCCATTGTATTCCCTGTGTGGTGTGGGTGTGTGTGCGTGAGGCTTGGGTTGGCGTGTCTTTTGTTGCTCTGTGTGGTGTGATTGTGAGTGTGTGATTTTGTGTGGGTGACAGGGAGAGACAGACACAGAGAGATGCAGAGAGGGAGAGGGAGAGATGGAAAGAGTGAGAGAGAGATTGCGTATTTCTCCAGGAGGGGTATCCCACTGCCACTGCACAATTCCCATTGTCCACATTCTCAAAAAAAAATGGAAGAAAGAAAAGAAAAGAAAAGAAAAGAAAAAAAGAAAAGAAAAGGAAGGAAAGAAGGAAAGAAAGGAAAGGAAAGGAAAGGAAAGAAAGGAAAGAAGGAAAGGAAAGGAAAGGAAAGGAAAG
>NW_023214748.1:1715-5402 GCF_002007445.2 Ailuropoda melanoleuca
GTTCAGCCCATGCCTGGGAACCAAATGCCTCCATATGCTCTAACCCCATTCATAGCGAGCAATACTCCCCGAGGCATTCTTTTTTTTTTTTTTAAGATTTATTTATTTGAGAGAGAGTGAGTGAGAGCACAAACAGGTGAGAGGGGCAGAGGGAGAGAGAAAAGCAGACAATAGCTGAGCAGGAAGCCCCATCCAGGACTCNAATAGCTGAGCAGGAAACCCCATCCAGGACTCGATCCCCGGACCCTGTGGTCCTGACTTGAGCTGAAGGCAGATGGTTCACCGACTGAGCCACACAGGCGCCCGTCCCTGCATCATTCTTGAGCAGCACTATCAATATGCTGACAGGCACTCTGTGTCCTTCTAGATGTGACTGATGATGGCGCTGTCTGGTCATGGCTTTTTCAGAGTGTTACAGAGGAGGAGGGCTTGCCTCTTGCCAAGGTGAGCTCGCCTGTCTATCCCCNTGCCAAGGTGAGCTCATCTGTCTATCCCCGAGGAACAAATATTACTTTCTGGGTTTCTTTCCAATCAAATTGAGATGAAATTCAGACAGTATATTCTGTGTTGGCGAATTGAACATAATACTAAAGCAAAAATCATTTTTCTAATGTCAACTGCTTGTATATGGAAATGAAATTATTTTTATATACAGATTTTATGTAAAAAGCTATATATACTTTTGAAATTATACATATGTAATTTCCCTGGTGGGGAGAGCCTTGAGTGGTTGTCTCTTGCCAACCGTTAGCTGATTCAAGAGGACATTTACCATTGGCAACACCAAACGTGGTTCTAAACGCTGTGGTAGGATCCTATCCCTCAGTAACACTTTCTCCTGCTTGGATGAAACATTTTGTAGTCACCGTCCTGAATGGACTGGACAGACATGTCCCTCAGGAAAAGCAACTTCCTACAGGCATCCAGTTCTCTTACATTGTGGTCGTTGGACTCAACCACTGTGTTCCATCTCGGTTCCAAAAGTCATTGAGGGAAATAAATCTCATGCAGACAGACAGAGTATAGCATGACCTGAGCCTTACGGTGTCCTCTTTTCTGTACCTGCAGGTGACCCCAGCAACCAGCGNCCCAGCAAGCAGTGAATGTGGTACGTATTCTGGAATCAGCCCCTTCCTGAGACAAAACTCTAGAAGGTAATGCAGGTGGGGCATCTTGCAATCCTCAGTCTTGTGAGCCGCCCTGATTGGGTTGTGGGGGTGGTGGGGGACCAGAGATTTCCCAGGTGAAAAAGTGTGTCCATGTGTCTACAGTCCTAGGAAGCCATTGTATTCCCTGTGTGTGGTGTGGGTGTGTGTGCATGAAGCTTAGGGTTGGGGTGTCTTTTGTGGCTCTATNAGCTTGGGGGTTAGGTGTCTTGTGTAGTGTGATTGTGAGTGTGTGTGTGTGTGTGAGAGAGAAAGGGGGACAAAGACAGATAGAAAGAGAGAGAGACAGAGACAGAGAGAGATGCCCGAGAAAGGTAGACAGAGAGAGGGAGAGAGAGAGAGAGAAACGGGTTTCTTCAGGAGATATGTCAGACAGATACTGCATGATATCACCCTTCTCCAAAGCCATGTTATCACACTGTGCACTTTAGAGCCTTACTGCAGTGGGTGGCCCAGCAGGGGCACGTCAGTCCACGCTTGGAAACTAGCTGGCTCCATACACCCCAAACTCGTGTCCATATCAAGTGATATTCCATGAATATTCTTGAGCAACAAGAGGAATGTGCTGACAGGTATTGTGTGTCCTAGATGCCTTGGAGGAAGACGTTGATCCCATCAAAGGAGACAGCAAAGGATGCACACCTCTCGCCGTGGTGAGCTAGAAGTTCTTTGTCCGAGAAACAGATGTTGCTTTCTTGGTTTCTTTGCAATCAAATTCAGATGAAAATCAGACAATGTATATATGAGATTATACATATATATCTCATACAATTTTCCTTTTTGGGAGAGCATTGAGTGGTTGTCTCTGCCAACTGTTAGCTGATTCGAGAGGACATTTACCATTGGCGACACCAAACCTGGTTCTAAACTCTGTGGTAGGATCCTGTCCCTCAGTAACACTTTCTCCGGCTTGGATGAAGCATTTTGTAGTCACCGTCCTGAATGGACTGGACAGACATGTCCCTCAGGAAAAGCAACTTCCTACAGGCATCCAGTTCTCTTACATTGTGGTCGTTGGACTCAACCACTGTGTTCCATCTGGGTTCCAAGAGTCATTGAGGGAAATAAATCTCATGCAGACAGACAGAGTATAGCATGACCTGAGCCTTACGGTGTCCTCTTTTCTGTACCTGCAGGTGACCCCAGCAAGCAGTGAATGCGGTACGTATTCTGGAATCAGCCCCTTCCTGAGACAAAACTCTAGAAGGTAATGCAGGTGGGGCATCTTGCAATCCTCAGTCTTGTGAGCCGCCCTGATTGGGTTGTGGGGGTGGTGGGGGACCAGAGATTTCCCAGGTGAAAAAGTGTGTCCATGTGTCTACAGTCCTAGGAAGCCATTGTATTCTCTGTGTGTGGTGTGGGTGTGTGTGCGTGAGGCTTGGGTTGGGGTGTCTTTTGTGGCTCTGTGTGGTGTGATTGTGAGTGTGTGATTTTGTGTGGGACACATGGAGAGACAGACACAGAGAGATGCAGAGAGGGAGAGGGAGTGATGGAAAGAGTGAGAGAGAGATTGCATATTTCTCCAAGAGGTGTATCCCACTGCCACTGCACAATGGCCATTGTCCACATTCAAAAAAAAAAAGAAAGAAAAAGAAAGAAAGAAAGAGAAGAAAGAAAGAAAGAAAAAGAAAGAAAGAAAGAAAAAAGAAAGAAAGAAAGAAAGAAAGAAAGAAAGAAAGAAAGAAAGAAAGAAGAAAGAAAAAAAAGAAAAGACGAGATAGAGAAATCTCATCACAGGGCACACTTTATAGCCCTATTACCGTGGGAGGCCAGGCGGTGGCCCTCAGCTCATGCCTGGGAACCAAATGCCTCCATATGCTCTAACCGCATTCATAGCAAGCAAAACTCCCCGAGTCATTCTGCTGCAGATGTGAGGTGAGAGCCACATCCTGGAGCACATTTCTTTCTTCTCCTCACCACATCCCTTATACTGGGACCAGAGCAAGATCTGCACTTGGCTCCATGGGAGACAGGCCCATATGCAGCTGCCCGGAAACCCTCCCTGGCTGATGGGAATTCTAGAGGCCTGTGTGAAGGCTGCTGGGCTGGCAGCACACACTGGCTCTCACGGTCCCTCTGAGCTGGTCTCCTGGGACTGACCGGGCCCAGGACAGAGGCTCTGGGAAGCTGGGCCAGGGTCTTTGCTCCTGTTAGATCCCACTGACAGCGATGGGCCTGGTCCCCACATCGTGGTCACGGCCCACCCTCGGACCTTCCATCCATCTGCTCGGGGCCTCCCCTAGTCCTTCCAGGTCTCAGGGTCTTTGGTGAACACTGCAGGTACTGGTATTTATGTGGCCACACCAGCTGGAGAATGCCCATCACCCCACTGACAGACTAGGGGAATTTGGACAAGTACCATTACCTCTACTGTCACATTCATCTCCTCTCTGGGCTAGGACACTTATNCAGAGGCTCTGGGAAGCTGGGCCAGGGTCTTTGCTCCTGTTAGATCCCACTGACAGCGATGGGCCTGGTCCCCACATCGTGGTCACGGCCCACCCTCGGACCTTCCATCCAT
>NW_023214750.1:0-602 GCF_002007445.2 Ailuropoda melanoleuca
AAACACCAAGCAAGCATTGTTTTCCCTTTTTATATATGATGAAATAAATACAGGCCTTGCTTGCTTTTTACTCAAGTTACCAATTGTATGTATTTGGAATGTACTATAAACTTAATCCTGTTTGGCCCACCATCCATACTGAAAGCTGATTGTCTCAAGTGGAGTTAGTTGAGAGGTACCAGAAAACCTAGAAACTAGGTAGAGCATTCACCTATAAGAGTTTTGGTGATTTGAGGTCCTCCTTATGGATATGGCAACATTTCAACTGCCAAGTATTCAGTCACTAGAGAAAATTAACTGCCCAGCACACCAGTGAAGATTGTTCTAAATATATTAAAAATAACAGAGATGATTTCTCATTTGAATTCAAAACTTCAACTTACCATAGTTACTTTTAACCTTTGAGTGGGATAATTTCTTCTTTCTTTTTTTAAAGATTTTATTCATTTATTTATTTGACAGAGAGAGAGAGATAGCCAGCGAGAGGGGGAACACAATCAGGGGGAGTGGGAGAGGACGAAGCAGGCTCCCAGCAGGGAGCCCGATGCAGGGCTTGATCCCAGGACCCTGGGATCAGGCCCTGAGCTGAAGGCAGATGCTTA
>NW_023214752.1:0-602 GCF_002007445.2 Ailuropoda melanoleuca
CCATAAAATAATATTTGTAACTTTCAAACTGATGATCTTCAGAGAAAAGTGCTACGTCTATTATCCCTCAAGCTGTGAAGAAAATTTATACAGTAAAGAATCACCTATTTATTGATATAGGTGAAAATTCTGGCAAGAAGACAAGTTCTACCTAGTAATATATAGATTTTCAATAAATAATTTCTGATTGATTAATTATAGTACATTTCTACTCAAACAATTAGCCATCTCAGAAATATTTGTTGATTTTATGTACTTGGGAGGATGATGTATACTCAAAAACATCAAATAAATATACAAAGCAATAAATAATAATTATACATGCATGATTTGGGTAATAGTATTCTAGGTTTTTAGAAGAGAAAAAAGTTACACAAGGACAAGTGGCCAGAACAGGCCTTTCTGTCTGAGTGATATTTGCTATGTTTTGTACAAGGGACAAGGGTACAGAGAGAAATGAAGAGGGAATTCCGGGGGTAACACAGCTACTGGGGAAGGAATGTGGGAATATTTGAAACACAGTGCATAGTTAATTTGAGTGAATGGAGCATTTGAATATGACAATGGATAGGAGATAAAGAACTTTTCCTTCAAACTTACTC
>NW_023214753.1:0-602 GCF_002007445.2 Ailuropoda melanoleuca
CACACAACTTGCAATGTGCCATCCATTATATATATCTGCTAGTAGATAAATACGATAGCATTCATTTGGAAGAGCTCATATCTAATTTCTGAGTAAGCTTTCATAAGATGCTTGTAGTAGAAGCTGATGATAAAGCATATTTAACACCTACTATACATATTGGATACACGCACAACTGTATATTATAGTTAGAAAACATTACAATAGCGTGCACATGTTATATGTATTAACATGAAAATATTTTTTTAGTTCCTGCTGAATCTGAAGATGATGCAGCGAGATTTCTGACTGTTTTCCCCCTCATTCCTATTCCAACTATTTGCAGGTTTCTGCTGAATTTGCTGTACTTCTTCACCCTTCTTTGGCCTTCTATCCGTTTATATGAGGAAGTTGTTATTGGTATGAAGCATGAACTAGTTTTAAAAAGAGAACTGAATTCAAGCAGTATTACAATTTTTAAAACAAATTTATAGTAAAATAATGAAGATACAGTATATCTATACTCTTAACTATGTTTATAAATATTAGATGATAAAGCCATGACTGAGACACCACTACCTCTCAGGCAACTGAGAACAAGAATCAAGAAAGGTTTTTTTTTT
>NW_023214755.1:0-602 GCF_002007445.2 Ailuropoda melanoleuca
CATTTTTAATAATTTATTTTATTAGCAGAATGATCATAAACATATTCCTTCAAACTCAGAGGGGAAGGATGGAATTTTCTGGGAATTGGAGTTAAAGAGTACACCTTGAGCCACAGAGAGCTGGTGTAATATTTGGGGTTTCCCATGCCCTGACTACCCTTAGATTTACCCAAGGCGTGTACAGTGAATCAAAGATCATTAGTAGTTGGGAAAGAAGGGAGCCAATCCCAAAGGCCAGGCTACAGGCAGAGAAGAATTGTGCTAGAACCTCGTAAATAGGACTTGTTTAGGGATTGTTCCAAGTTTTGTGGGGCTTGAAACAGAAGTGATTTGAGTAAATGTTTTTTTAGAAGGGTGAGCAAGCCAATGAAGGGCCCCAAAGGTTAAGTTTCATTAATTCATAGCAAATCAGTCACTGGATTAGTCTTAAACTAAGAATTCTTGACTAAATCGATCTACTAATTTGTATCCTTCTTTAAAATGATAGCTATCCACCCAGAAGGACTGAACAGACGCCCACAATGGCCATGAAGTAGTTTCATCCGCTTCTTTGCTTCACTTACTAGGTTGGGGGGAGGATAGGAGGTCATTTTTGAGCACCC
>NW_023214756.1:0-602 GCF_002007445.2 Ailuropoda melanoleuca
TGCTGGGGAGGGGGAGGGGGTCCTGCAGACTTGAGCAGACACCTCCAGAGGGAGAAGAGCCTTCCAGCACCCAGCCACCCTGGGGCGGGCCAAAGGAGAAGGAGGACGGGGCGGAGGGTGGGAAGGGAGAGGAGGGAAGCCAGAGAGACTGGTCAGGAAGAAGGCTGGAGGAGGAGCGGGGGCGGGCCAGTAGGTGGGGGGAGGGGAAGGAGACGAAGGGGTGACCTGTGGAGGCCTGGCAGGCAGGGTGCAGCCTGGATCCCAGTTTCAGGCCTGTTGGCGGCTGCCGATGCGCCCAGGCAGCCTGGCAGTCTCAGGGCCGCGGACGCGCAGGGGAGCCCCTGGAGGGACTTCAGCCAAATTTCAAGGGCAGGGCAGGGCTGCCCTGAGCTGACAAACCTGGGCGTGGATGAGGAGGGTCAGGGCACCCCACCTCCACCTTCTCCCCCTCCCCAGGCTCCACTTTGGGGGCTTACAGGAAGCCTCCAAGGAGCAGGGGATCGGGTCTCGGCCCTGAGCCGGCTCGCTGCCTGAGACTCTTGTGATCAGTGGAGATTTGCTGAGAAGTTAATGCAGCTTCAGCTTTGGGCCCCCTCACTTGC
>NW_023214757.1:0-602 GCF_002007445.2 Ailuropoda melanoleuca
CAGAGTCCGGAAAGCTGGTTTCAGAGCTGACATAGAATAATCTAATGACTGGCACAGATGCATATCCCACCCTTTGATTTTAGCAAGCTCAAGTACTGGGATGAGAAGACAATCTGCAGTTTTAAACTCCATCTGGCACCACACCTGGCCGAGTTCTGACTAGTGTTATGTTTGAGGCCAGAGCGTAATTTGGAATGAGTGTTAATACATTTCTGAGTCACATAATGTAAGTTCTTGGGATAAAGGCCATAAAAGGAAGATGGCTTATTTTGCAAAGACGTTCATCAAGGAGAATATATATTATATACACACACACGTTCTCCACTTTGTTAAATTTCTAGTACCAAATAACAAACACTTGCTTGTAAACATCTTTGTCTCTGATGCTTCAGGAATACAAACTGAAACCTGAGCGTAGACTCAGGAACGATGCTTAGAGTTGTATAAGTAGGAATTTCAGCTTCAAAAAGAAAGCCACTGGGGTGCCTGGGTGGCTCAGTCCGTGAAGCAGCCCCCTCAGCTCAGGTCATGATCCCAGGGTTCTGGAGTCTCTCATTGGGCTCCTTGCTCCAGCGGGGAGTCGGCTCTCTCTCTGCCCACCG
>NW_023214758.1:0-1568 GCF_002007445.2 Ailuropoda melanoleuca
GAATGAGATCTTGCCATTTGCCACAACATGGATGGTCCTAGAGGGTATTAATGTAAGTAAAGTAAGTCAGATAGAGAAAGACAAATACCATATGATTTCATTTATATGTGGAATCTTAAAAATAAAACAAACAAACAGGCAAACAAACAAAACCCGGAAACAGACTCATACATACAGAGAACGCACTGGTGTTTGCCAGGGGAGAAGAGGGTGGAGGATGGGCAAAATAGACGAAGCAGAGTGAGAGGTACAATTGTCCTGTTATAAAATAAGCCACAGAGAGGGGAAGTACAGCGTAGGGATATCACCGATAATACTGTAGTAACACTGGATGGAACTACGCTCATCGTGGTGAGCCCTGAGTAAGACACAAAGCAGTTGAATCACTCTGTTGTTCACCGGAAACTACTATAACACTGTATGCTAACTATACCTCAATAGTAAAAAGTTTTTAAAAAGCAAAAAATAATAATAACAAAGATTTACAACTCAGAGGGGCAGAGGAAAAATTTATAATTACAAGTGTTCTAAATTGAATACTCTAAGGGAGGGGAAGGGCCTCTAGGGTATAGATTCTGTAAGGACCAGGGCTGAGAGGGAGGAGCCTGAAGACAGAAAGAAGCTTGTCTAAATTTTAGTCTAACTGAGGAGAACATTAAGGCCATCTTGATCACGGCAAAGTTAATAAATAACACAAAAGACAAATTTATAAAATAGATCGTATTTTACTTTCTTCATTTCCCCCTCAAAATTACCATGGTTTTTTATTTTATTCCACTTAAACTTTAATTCACATTTTTATAAAAGTTTTTTCTCACTCTGGTATTCCTTGCGATTATATTACAATTCACCTCTTGCTCTTCAGCTCCCAGGAATGCTTGTCCAGATATGAGCAGCAACAATACAACTTGCCATCAAAGCCCCAGCTGCAACCCTGAGGCTAGTTACTTTCAAGTATGTCCCATCTTCCTCTGTATTCCTTGCCCTTCTAGGGCCCTTGATCTATAATCCACATTGCAAACTTTCCATCTAATGTATATCTTCTCCTCAGAGCTATCCTTCTCTTACTGATTCTGCTTTTACCTCCTTTTACTGAAACCACATGGAATCCCATCCTATTTCAAAGAAACTTCTCCATAATCCACTAGACCTTGACAGTTCCCTCAACCTCCTGGCCGTAACTATAACTTGGCTCTCCTCTAATGATATAACTTTGCTCAGTAAGCCCTCAAAAGAAACTAATTCTCCCTGCATTTTATAGTGAGCACGTATGTACATCTTTCTCCTCACTATTCATTCTCATTACATTTCATTCTCACTACATTTGATACTCATCCAAAAACCCCTTCTCATGTGAGTCCCCGAAAATTCAATTATACCCTGTTTTACTCACCTTCATCACTGTCATCAACTGACCTCCCCTNCCTCATGTGAGTCCCCGAAAATTCAATTATACCCTGTTTTACTCACCTTCATCACTGTCATCAACTGACCTCACTTCCTTATGCCACACTATTGAGGACTTTGGTGTCTGGATGATAGTCTTTCTCTCCACAGAGTCCAGTCAT
>NW_023214759.1:0-2795 GCF_002007445.2 Ailuropoda melanoleuca
TACTTTAAAATACCCCATGCAGGGTCTTTCTTGTGGGCTTTTTCACATGTCTTCTCTGCCTGGAATAAATAATTGCATTCACACTTTTCTCCTGGCTTCTCCTTTTGGCTACGAGATCTTACACAAAGGTCTCAGCCCCTGCTGACTTCACCATCGCGTGCTGGCATTCTGCACTTCCTAGTCTCTAAGTTGCCCTCCCTGCAAACCCTGAGAGGGCAGGGTGTGCGGCCATCCTATTTTGTCCTGAGTCTCACTGTCTAGCAGGCTTCTGTTGTGTGTCAGGGGCCAATACAATGGGAACAGCAATGACTTCTTGTAGAAGACATTGTGAGAGCTGGCTGAGCTAAATCACGAAGAGCACGTGCAACGTTGCAGGTGCTGAGGATACCTGCACTCATTGCTGTTTATACTTAAATTGAAGTCTACCTAAATCATCAGGGCATCATGGTGTTTTTGCCTTTTACATGTAGGATTATATTATTGCTTTTTGTGAATGAGATCTCTATCCCCTGATCTAGAATTTATGTGTTACCATCAACCTTTAATTCATGGTCTCAGTTTAAGCATTTCATTTTTCTAGCAGGGGGCAATCTTTTCCCTTCTTCCCTTCTAGGTTCTTTGGCTAGTCTAATAATAAAATTGACATAAGACAGATTAATAGGAGAAAAACTTTAATTTTGTAATACTGGAAACCCCAAAATATGAATCTCCCTGGCAGTTGAGGTTTCTGTGCCATCATGAGCAAAGAACTGGAAGAGGGGTCTAGGACTTAAAAAGGGCAAGGAGACAATTCACAGGAAGTTGGGAAGAAAAAATATTTGGTAAACAAATGTTTGTCAGGTTGCGCAGAGACAATGGCATACAGAGAGGAATTTGAACAATCAGGCCTTACCAAGCTCTTCTGAGCCTATCACACTAAGCCCATAGTTTTTGTAGTTACCTCTCTCCGTGAACTAGGGTAGAAGCAAAAACCTCCGCCTGAGTCCCTGTGGCCCTGGATTGTCTTCAGCTCAAAGCAGTGTTACGTCAAAGTGGCACAGCCTGCTCCAAAACCCATCAACCTAATTGCGCTTACCTTTGATGTGTTCTGTGAATGAGAGCCATTTACATTTCTGATATTACTGTTACAATTAGTGTCATCTTTGCAATTTTGGTGTTTTTATCTTTCTGCTGAGTTTGACCAAAATTCCCGAAAAATTATTTTTAAAAATTATCTCTGTGCAATATATCTGGCCAAGGCAAAAAAAAAAAAAAAAAAAAAAAAACCCCCTGAAATTTAGCTATGCTTTTTCTTTNTGTTTCTATCACTAAGTATATACATACATTTATGGAAAGCAGAATACCAACAGCCTTGTCACAAAAACTTGCCAGCAGGAGATTGAAATAAACTGTGGTCTCTAGTGTTCAAATTTTATATGAACGACTGACTTCTCACTATTTTCTCTGATTTTAGACCTTGACCAATGGAATATTTGTATCCACGTCTCTAGGTTCCTTGCCCCCTACATCAACACCTGAGTTATGTACAATACCATTTAGTCTTTTGTTAAAGTACATTGATTAGAAATAGACAATTAATTTGGCTATAAAATTTATTTTTGTTAGCATAAAAATGGGAAGGCAAAAGAAAAAATATTAATTAATAGGCAGTATGTGTCATTGTGTATATATCAACTTAAGTCAGACTACCTTAATATTGCATTATAACATATTTTAGCAAAAAATTATCCCTTTAGTTTCTAGCAGAAAGAGGTACTGAGAACAATCTTAATATAACTATGCCTGAAATTTACCTAGATTTTTTTTTTTTTTTTGGTTAACAGACTATACATCTTCAAAGCAACTCAGCCCTTTAGAAATTGATAAACATTGCCTTTCTAGTAGAGAGAAACTTAGATGCCATCACATGNCCTTTCTAGTAGAGAGAAACTTAGATGCCATCACATGTAAAATGGGTGTATCTAGTGTTCAGTTATCAGATGATATCCATCAGTCACCAAATAAATTGATTGCTCTGGGATTAATATTTCTCTGATCAGTGTAGTATTACTTAAGTGGTATGTATATTTGCAGTTTCCAGTGTGAAATGCAGCATCTAGGAATGGAATCACACCATGCTAGAACAGTATTCTGTCAGGAAGTCTCTTAATCTCACCTGCCAAAGGAAACACCAGAATTTTCGTTGAAACTTTCAGTGGGGACTCGACTGTCCAGATATCAGAGTACACTCACTCCTGGGATTTTCAGAACTTTATATTAAAAAAAAAATATTTAGTTGATAATGGTTGAACTCATATTATAGAATGAGAACTACCCATAAATTATTAAACCGTGAAGCATAATCACTAGGGAAATCCATAAGAAAAACTGTTATCTATTAGTTTGCATTCTCTTTCTCATTAGAAAAATAGTGAAACTTAACCTGGGGAGAAAGAAGTATTTTCTTGCAGAGAGGCAGGGCTTTAATGTAGAAAAAGGAGAACATGAGGGTCAAATGGGCCTTTTAAATATAAGTTGTTTCATGTTGAAGTAGTTACTTAACCATTCTCTCATTTCCTCATTAACAAAAAAGTAGTATATATGTTTTTCTAATTATTCAAAGTCTGTTATAAAACCTCAATGAACTAATATGTAAATGGCTTTGCATACAACCTGTCATATAGTCGTCCATCAATCAAAGTACTTCTTTCCATTGTAGCTCTAGGTCTCCCTTTTCTTCCTCATCCAATTTCTACAGATTCTTTTCTGGGTTTCATTTTTGTCCACCATTAGACTGAGCTGTAATATCACTTTTT
>NW_023214760.1:0-188 GCF_002007445.2 Ailuropoda melanoleuca
CGTAGAGGTTGCTGCCTATGTTCTCCTCTAGGATTTTGATGGATTCTTGTCTCACATCGAGGTCTTTCATCTGTTTGGAGTTTATCTTTGTGTATTGTGTGAGAGAGTGGTCAAGTTTCATTCTTTTGCATGTAGCTGTCCAATTTTCCCAGCAACAATTATTGAAGAGACTGTCTTTTTTCCACTGG
>NW_023214760.1:673-750 GCF_002007445.2 Ailuropoda melanoleuca
CTATGGTTTTTGGTGCTGTTGTAAATGGGATGGATTCCCTAATTTCTCTTTCTTCAGTCTCATTGTTCGTGTATAGA
>NW_023214762.1:0-602 GCF_002007445.2 Ailuropoda melanoleuca
AAAGGGAACGGGATTCTCCACTTCAAAACACTCAGACTCCGGGTGGTAACTTCTTTCCCCAGTTCCCATTGGGCTAAAATGTAAAATCCCATAGTCATACCTCCAGTCGCAGTAAAGGTTGACTCAAAGGCCCACCAGAGAAATCGCAGCCCTCTGATAACATTTCTCCTCCCGGGGTGCCCTATATTTTTAAATTCATACTTCACTAGAAATGTCACTGAAGCCAAAGGCTACAAAACCTAATTAACAGTATAATGAGAGCCCTTGAAGAGAGTTCTGGAAGACTGCATAGGAGCTTTGGGAAGACAGAGTATCCAACTAGACATTCCATCTTGTTGGATTTGAGGAAACGTGCAGCAAACATTCACATACAACATAGAAAATTTAAGTTAACTGTAGACTTCATCTGTATCTTGTCGGCATAAAGTTGAGTTCTGCCTAAGAACATTTGCTGAGAACAGCAAAGAACTTCCTTGTAACGTTAAGAGCTTCAACAGTCCCAAGGACAGTGGACTCACAATTCTGACCCTATAAAGATTTGTTGCAGGAAACTACATTTGTTAAAATGTTTGCTGTGAGAAACAAACTGAGGGCTTCAGAGG
>NW_023214763.1:0-602 GCF_002007445.2 Ailuropoda melanoleuca
CCACGTGGGTGGACAGTCTTCAGGGTCTTGATTTGTCAGAATGAAGAAATTAACAAACAAATAAACTCTAGCCTGACTTCTGATGCTGCTACTGTTCCTCAAAGAACGAGCTGTACTGGTTTGCCCAGCGCAGGAGGGAGAATGTTGGAGGCGGAGAATGTTTCCTTTCAACTGTAGGGTTGAACCTCCCGCCCCACACCCGGCCTGATGCTACCCTTGGGCAACTCCACAGCCTCGCGCTCTTTCCACAGAACTAATATTGGGCACGGTCTGCTCGGTGATGCCCCCCCACTTCTGATGCAGGCAGCGCTTTTGGCCCACAAGCAGATAGAAGCTGATACGGAAATCATGATTCTGTGTGACATTCACCGTCCTCCCAGCTTGAGTTCTAAAACCCAAATGGGAGTTGCCTCTGCTTAGATGCCTCTCTTTCCCCGGCCCCGAGATTGGTCCGGGTGGCTCATCTGGTTCAGGACATGTCAGGCATTTCCTCCATGGCTGATGTTGTCCTAACGAGGAGGGGGAGCATCTCCTCTGTGATCTGAACCTGTAAAGCCTCGAGCTACAGCCATGGAGACCAAGTCTCCACCACGTGCCTTAGC